>NW_027488786.1:0-300000 GCF_050948215.1 Halictus rubicundus
TTCTATCCTATCCTATCCTCTATCCTATCAAATCCCCTATCCTATCCTATCCTGTATCCTATCCAATCCTCTATCTTATCCTATCATCTATCCTCTATCCTATCCAATCCTCTATCCTATCCTATCCACTATCCTATCCTGTCCTCTATCCTATCCTATCCTCTATCCTATCCTATCGTCTATCCTATCGTCTATCCTATCCTCTATCCTATCCTATCCTCTATCCTATCCTGTCCTCTATCCTATCCTATCCTCTATCCTATCCTATCCTATCCTCTATCCTATCCTAACCTCTATCCTATCCTATCCAATCCCCTATCCTATGCTCTATCCTATCCTACCCACTATAATATCGTATACTCTATCATATCCTATCCTCTATCCTATAATATCATCTATCCGATCCTACTCTCTATCCTAACCTATTCTCTATCCTATCCTCTATAGTATCCTCTATCCTACCCTATCATCTATCCTATCAAATCCCCTACCCTATCCCCTATCCTATCCTATCATCTATCCTCAAGTCTATCCTTTCCTGTATCCTATCCAATCCTCTATCCTATCCTATCCTCTATCCTATCCTGTCCTCTATCCTATCCTATCTTCTATCCTATCCTATCCTCTATATTATCCTATACTCTATCCTATCCTATCCTCTATCCTATCCTAACCTCTATCCTATCCTATCCAATCCCCTACCCTATGCTCTATCCTATCCTACCCACTATAATATCGTATACT
Source organism: Halictus rubicundus (assembly GCF_050948215.1). NCBI lineage: Eukaryota > Metazoa > Arthropoda > Insecta > Hymenoptera > Halictidae > Halictus > Halictus rubicundus. The sequence continues at coordinate 745 of NW_027488786.1, forward strand.
CTATCATATCCTATCATCTATCCTATAATATCATCTATCCGATCCTACTCTCTATCCTAACCTATTCTCTATCCTATCCTCTATCCTATCCTCTATCCTATCCTATCCTCTATCCTATCCTATCCTCTATCCTATCCTATCCTCTATCCTATCCTATCCTCTATCCTATCCTATCGTCTATCCTATCCTATCCCTTATCCTATCCTCTATCCTATCCTATCCTCTATCCTATCCTATCCTCTATCCTATCCTATCCTCTATCCTATCCTATCCTCTATCCTATCAAATCCCCTATCCTATCCTCTATCCTATCCTATCCTCTATCCTATCCTATCCTCTATCCTATCCTATCCTCTATCCTACCCTATCATCTATCCTATCAAATCCCCTATCCTATCCTCTATCCTGTCGTATCCTCTATCCTATCCTATCTTCTATCCTATCCTATCCTCTATCCTATCAAATCCCCTACCCTATCCCCTATCCTATCCTATCATCTATCCTCAAGTCTATCCTTTCCTGTATCCTATCCAATCCTCTATCCTATCCTATCCTCTATCCTATCCTGTCCTCTATCCTATCCTATCCTCTATCCTATCCTATCCTCTATATTATCCTATACTCTATCCTATCCTATCCTCTATCCTATCCTAACCTCTATCCTATCCTATCCAATCCCCTACCCTATGCTCTATCCTATCCTACCCACTATAATATCGTATACTCTATCATATCCTATCCTCTATCCTATAATATCATCTATCCGATCCTACTCTCTATCCTAACCTATTCTCTATCCTATCCTCTATCCTATCCTCTATCCTACCCTATCATCTATCCTATCAAATCCCCTATCCTATCCTCTATCCTGTCGTATCCTCTATCCTATCCTATCTTCTATCCTATCCTATCCTCTATCCTATCAAATCCCCTATCCTATCGTCTATCCTATCCTATCCTGTATCCTATCCAATCCTCTATCCTATCCTATCATCTATCCTCAAGTCTATCCTTTCCTGTATCCTATCCAATCCTCTATTCTATCCTATCCTCTATCCTATCCTGTCCTCTATCCTATCCTATCCTCTATCCTATCCTCTATCCTAGCCTATCCTCTATCCTATCCTATCCTCTATACTATCCTATCATCTATCCTCAATCCTATCCTATCCTCTATCCTATCCTATCCTCTATCCTATCCTCTATCCTATCCTCTATCCTATCCTATCTTCTATCCTATCCTATCCTCTATCCTCTCAAATCCCCTATCCTATCCTCTATCCTATCCTATCCTGTATCCTATCCAATCCTCTATCCTATCCTATCCTATATCCTATTCTATCCTCTATCCTATACTATCCTCTATCCTATCCTATCCTCTATCCTATCCTATACTCTATCCTATCCTATCCTCTATCCTATCCTATCCTCTATCCTATCCTCTATCCTATCCTATCTCCTATCCTATCCTATCCTCTATCCTATCAAATCCCCTATCCTATCCTCTATCCTATCCTATCCTGTATCCTATCCAATCCTCTATCTTATCCTATCATCTATCCTCTATCCTATCCAATCCTCTATCCTATCCTATCCACTATCCTATCCTATCCTCTATCCTATCCTATTCTCTATCCTATCCTATCCTCTATCCTATCCTATCCTATATCCTATCCTATCCTCTATCCTATCCTATCCTCTATCCTATCCTGTCCTCTATCCTATCCTATCCTCTATCCTATCCTATCGTCTATCCTATCGTCTATCCTATCCTCTATCCTATCCTATCCTCTATCCTAGCCTATCCTCTATCCTATCCTATCCTCTATACTATCCTATCATCTATCCTCAATCCTATCCTATCCTCTATCCTATCCTATCCTCTATCCTATCCTCTATCCTATCCTCTATCCTATCCTATCTTCTATCCTATCCTATCCTCTATCCTCTCAAATCCCCTATCCTATCCTCTATCCTATCCTATCCTGTATCCTATCCAATCCTCTATCCTATCCTATCCACTATCCTATCCTATCCTCTATCCTATCCTATTCTCTATCCTATCCTATCCTCTATCCTATCCTATCCTCTATCCTATCCTATCCTCTATCCTATACTATCCTCTATCCTATCCTATCCTCTATCCTATCCTATACTCTATCCTATCCTATCCTCTATCCTATCCTATCCTCTATCCTATCCTCTATCCTATCCTATCTCCTATCCTATCCTATCCTATATCCTATCCTATCCTCTATCCTATACTATCCTCTATCCTATCCTATCCTCTATCCTATCCTATCTTCTATCCTATCCTATCCTCTATCCTATCAAATCCCCTATCCTATCCTATCCTGTATCCTATCCAATCCTCTATCTTATCCTATCATCTATCCTCTATCCTATCCAATCCTCTATCCTATCCTATCCACTATCCTATCCTATCCTCTATCCTATCCTATTCTCTATCCTATCCTATCCTCTATCCTATCCTATCCTCTATCCTATCCTATCCTCTATCCTCTATCCGATCCTATCCTCTATCCTATCCTATCCTATATCCTATCCTATCCTCTATCCTACCCTATCCTCTATCCTATCCTATCCTCTACCCTATCCTATCCTCCTTCCTATCCTATCCTCAATCCTATCCTTTCCTGTATCCTATCCAATCCTGTATCCTATCCTGTCCTCTATCCTATCCTATCCTCTATCCTATCCTATCCTCTATCCTATCCTATCCTCAATCCTATCCTATCCTCTATCCTACCCTATCTTCTATCCTATCCTATCCAATCACCTATCCTATGCTCTATCCTATCCTACCCTCTATAATATCGTATACTCTATCATATCCTATCCTCTATCCTCGTAATATCATCTATCCTTTCCTACTCTCTATCCTAACCTATTCTCTATCTTATCCTCTATCCTATCCTCTATCCTATCCTCTATTCTATCCTATCCTCTATAATATCCTATCCTCTATCCTATCCTATCCTGTATTCTATCCTATCCTCTATCCTATCCTATCCTCTACCCTATCCTATCCTCTATCATATCCTATCCTCTATCCTATACTATCCTCTATCCTATCCTATCCTCTATCCTATCCTATCCTCTATCCTATTATATCCTCTATACTATAATATCCTCTATCCTATCCTATCCTCTATCCAATCCTCTATCCTATCCTATCCTCTATCCTATCAAATCCCCTACCCTATCCCCTATCCTATCCTATCATCTATCCTCAAGTCTATCCTTTCCTGTATCCTATCCAATCCTCTATCCTATCCTATCCTCTATCCTATCCTGTCCTCTATCCTATCCTATAATCTATCCTATCCTATCCTCTATATTATCCTATCCTCTATCCTATCCTATCCTCTATCCTATCCTAACCTCTATCCTATCCTATCCAATCCCCTATCCTATGCTCTATCCTATCCTACCCACTATAATATCGTATACTCTATCATATCCTATCCTCTATCCTATAATATCATCTATCCGATCCTACTCTCTATCCTATCCTCTATCCTGTCCTCTATCCTACCCTATCATCTATCCTATCAAATCCCCTATCCTATCCTCTATCCTGTCGTATCCTCTATCCTATCCTATCTTCTATCCTATCCTATTGTGGATAGGGTCTATTTATCGTGAACTAAACTTTGCTGGCGAACTCAATTTAATCTCTATATATACAGGTATCGTTCGCGACTGTACAATTTTATGCGAAGTGTATCTCGCGACGACTTCTGAGTGACTCTTCGAAAGTCCTGTACAACTTAATTCTAACGCCTTCGTTTGCCCTGGTAAAAATCCTAAACAACCCTGATTGGCTAACCCACGCTTTGGGTCCTTCCAATCAGAGCTGTTCTTTCTTCGTCTCACCCCCGTTCCTTCCGCCCTTGGCGTGTTTGTTTTCGGAACGGCGAGGTGATCGGAGAAGATGATGGGACTTTCCTCCGGGCCACTCATGCTTGACCCAAGTGTCGATAGAACGTTGGGTCCGCTTCAAGTGCCCTTCGGTTCGTCTCTTAATTTATGACGGTCTCAGTTTGCTATTGAGGACTTTGGGACAAAACTCTAATAAACATACTTCGACTAGGTCTGGAAAATGTCCACTCAAAAATAGCTTCGTCGAACGAGAGTCGTAAATTGCGTTGGCCGTTTGCACGAAAGAAAGACTCTTTTGTGTGCGTGCGACCGGACGCTACACTATCCTCTATCCTATCAAATCCCCTATCCTATCGTCTATCCTATCCTATCCTGTATCCTATCCAATCCTCAATCCTATCCTATCGTCTATCCTCAAGTCTATCCTTTCCTGTATCCTATCCAATCCTCTATCCTATCCTATCCTCTATCCTATCCTGTCCTCTATCCTATCCTATCCTCTATCCTATCCTCTATCCTAGCCTATCCTCTATCCTATCCTATCCTCTATACTATCCTATCATCTATCCTCAATCCTATCCTATCCTCTATCCTATCCTATCCTCTATCCTATCCTCTATCCTATCCTATCTTCTATCCTATCCTATCCTCTATCCTATGAAATCCCCTATCCTATCCTCTATCCTATCCTTTCCTGTATCCTATCCAATCCTCTATCCTATCCTATCCTCTATCCTATCCTGTCCTCTATCCTATCCTATAATCTATCCTATCCTATCCTCTATATTATCCTATCCTCTATCCTATCCTATCCTCTATCCTATCCTAACCTCTATCCTATCCTATCCAATCCCCTATCCTATGCTCTATCCTATCCTACCCACTATAATATCGTATACTCTATCATATCCTATCCTCTATCCTATAATATCATCTATCCGATCCTACTCTCTATCCTAACCTATTCTCTATCCTATCCTCTATCCTGTCCTCTATCCTACCCTATCATCTATCCTATCAAATCCCCTATCCTATCCTCTATCCTGTCGTATCCTCTATCCTATCCTATCTTCTATCCTATCCTATCCTCTATCCTATCAAATCCCCTATCCTATCGTCTATCCTATCCTATCCTGTATCCTATCCAATCCTCTATCCTATCCTATCGTCTATCCTCAAGTCTATCCTTTCCTGTATCCTATCCAATCCTCTATCCTATCCTATCCTCTATCCTATCCTGTCCTCTATCCTATCCTATCCTCTATCCTATCCTCTATCCTAGCCTATCCTCTATCCTATCCTATCCTCTATACTATCCTATCATCTATCCTCAATCCTATCCTATCCTCTATCCTATCCTATCCTCTATCCTATCCTCTATCCTATCCTCTATCCTATCCTATCTTCTATCCTATCCTATCCTCTATCCTATGAAATCCCCTATCCTATCCTCTATCCTATCCTTTCCTGTATCCTATCCAATCCTCTATCCTATCCTATCCTCTATCCTATCCTGTCCTCTATCCTATCCTATAATCTATCCTATCCTATCCTCTATATTATCCTATCCTCTATCCTATCCTATCCTCTATCCTATCCTAACCTCTATCCTATCCTATCCAATCCCCTATCCTATGCTCTATCCTATCCTACCCACTATAATATCGTATACTCTATCATATCCTATCCTCTATCCTATAATATCATCTATCCGATCCTACTCTCTATCCTAACCTATTCTCTATCCTATCCTCTATCCTGTCCTCTATCCTACCCTATCATCTATCCTATCAAATCCCCTATCCTATCCTCTATCCTGTCGTATCCTCTATCCTATCCTATCTTCTATCCTATCCTATCCTCTATCCTATCAAATCCCCTATCCTATCGTCTATCCTATCCTATCCTGTATCCTATCCAATCCTCTATCCTATCCTATCGTCTATCCTCAAGTCTATCCTTTCCTGTATCCTATCCAATCCTCTATCCTATCCTATCCTCTATCCTATCCTGTCCTCTATCCTATCCTATCCTCTATCCTATCCTCTATCCTAGCCTATCCTCTATCCTATCCTATCCTCTATACTATCCTATCATCTATCCTCAATCCTATCCTATCCTCTATCCTATCCTATCCTCTATCCTATCCTCTATCCTATCCTCTATCCTATCCTATCTTCTATCCTATCCTATCCTCTATCCTATGAAATCCCCTATCCTATCCTCTATCCTATCCTTTCCTGTATCCTATCCAATCCTCTATCCTATCCTATCCTCTATCCTATCCTGTCCTCTATCCTATCCTATAATCTATCCTATCCTATCCTCTATATTATCCTATCCTCTATCCTATCCTATCCTCTATCCTATCCTAACCTCTATCCTATCCTATCCAATCCCCTATCCTATGCTCTATCCTATCCTACCCACTATAATATCGTATACTCTATCATATCCTATCCTCTATCCTATAATATCATCTATCCGATCCTACTCTCTATCCTAACCTATTCTCTATCCTATCCTCTATCCTGTCCTCTATCCTACCCTATCATCTATCCTATCAAATCCCCTATCCTATCCTCTATCCTGTCGTATCCTCTATCCTATCCTATCTTCTATCCTATCCTATCCTCTATCCTATCAAATCCCCTATCCTATCGTCTAGCCTATCCTATCCTGTATCCTATCCAATCCTCTATCCTATCCTATCGTCTATCCTCAAGTCTATCCTTTCCTGTATCCTATCCAATCCTCTATCCTATCCTATCCTCTATCCTATCCTGTCCTCTATCCTATCCTATCCTCTATCCTATCCTCTATCCTAGCCTATCCTCTATCCTATCCTATCCTCTATACTATCCTATCATCTATCCTCAATCCTATCCTATCCTCTATCCTATCCTATCCTCTATCCTATCCTCTATCCTATCCTCTATCCTATCCTATCTTCTATCCTATCCTATCCTCTATCCTATGAAATCCCCTATCCTATCCTCTATCCTATCCTATCCACTATCCTATCATATCCTCTATCCTATCCTATTCTCTATCCTATCCTATCCTCTATCCTATCCTATCCTCTATCCTCTATCCTATCCTGTCCTCTATCCTATCCTCTATCCCAACCTATCCTCTATCCTATCCTATCCTCTATCCTATAATATCGTCTATCCTATCCTCTATCCTATCCTATCCTCTATCCTATAATATCGTCTATCCTATCCTCTATCCTATCCTATCCTATATCCTATCCTATCCTCTATCCTATACTATCCTCTATCCTATCCTATCCTCTATCCTATCCTATCCTCTATCCTATCCTATCCTCTATCCTATCCTATCTTCTATCCTATCCTATCCTCTATCCTATCAAATCCCCTATCCTATCCTCTATCCTATCCTATCCTGTATCCTATCCAATCCTCTATCTTATCCTATCATCTATCCTCTATCCTATCCAATCCTCTATCCTATCCTATCCACTATCCTATCATATCCTCTATCCTATCCTATTCTCTATCCTATCCTATCCTCTATCCTATCCTATCCTCTATCCTCTATCCGATCCTATCCTCTATCATATCCTATCCTATATCCTATCCTATCCTCTATCCTACCCTATCCTCTATCCTATCCTATCCTCTATCCTATCCTATCCTCTATCCTATCCTATCATCTATCCTATCCTATCCTCTATCCTATCCTATCCTCTATCCTATCCTATCTTCTATCCTATCCTATCCTCTATCCTATCCTATCCTCTATCCTCTATCCTCTATCCTCTATCCTCTATCCTATCCTATCCTCTATCCTATCCTATCCTCTATACTACCCTAACCTCTATCCTATCCTATCCTCTATCCTATCCTGTCCTCTATCCTATCCTATCGTCTATCCTATCCTCTATCCTATCCTATCGTCTATCCTATCGTCTATCCTATCCTCTATCCTATCCTATCCTCTATCCTATCCTATCCTCTATCCTCTATCCTCTATCCTATCCTATCCTCTATCCTATCCTCTATCCTATCCTATCCTCTATACTACCCTATCCTCTATCCTATCCTATCCTCTATCCTATCCTGTCCTCTATCCTATCCTATCGTCTATCCTATCCTCTATCCTATCCTATCGTCTATCCTATCCTCTATCCTATCCAATCCTCTATCCTATCCTAACCTCTATCCTATCATATCCTCTATCCTATAATATCTTCTATCCTATCCTATCCTCTATCCTATCAAATCCCCTACCCTATCCTCTGTCCTATCCTATCCTCTATCCTATCCTATCCTAGATGATGGGTCCTATCCTATCCTCTATCCTATCGTATCCTCTATCCTATCCTATCTTCTATCCTATCCTATCCTCCATCCTATCATATCCTCAATCCTATCCTTTCCTGTATCCTATCCAATCCTGTATCCTATCCTGTCCTCTATCCTATCCTATCCTCTATCCTATCCTATCCTCTATCCTATCCTATCCTCTATCCTATCCTATCCTCTATCCTATCCTATTCTCTATCCTATCCTATCCTCTATCCTATCCTATCCTCTATCCTATCCTATCCTCTATCCTATCCTATCCTCTATCCTATCCTATCCTCTATCCTATCCTATCCTCTATCCTATCCTATCCTCTATCCTATCCTATCCTCTATCCTATCCTATCCTCTATCCTATCCTATCCTCTATCCTATCCTATCCTCTATCCTTACCTATCCTCTATACTATCCTATCCTCTATCCTATTATATCCTCTATCCTATCCTATCCTCTATCCTATCCTATCCTCTATCCTATCCCATCCTCTATCCTATCCTACCCTCTATCCTATCCTATCCTCCATCCTATACTATCCTCAATCCTATCCTTTCCTGTATCCCACCCAATCCTGTATCCTATCCTGTCCTCTATCCTATCCTATCCTCTATCCTATCCTATCCTCTATCCTATCCTATCCTCTATCCTATCCTCTCCTCTATCCTATCCTGTCCTCTATCCTATCCTATCCTCTATCCTATCCTATCCTCTATCCTATCTTATCCTCTATCCTATCCTATCTTCTATCCTATCCTATCCTCTATCCTATCAAATCCCCTACCCTATCCTCTGTCCTATCCTATCCTCTATCCTATCCTATCCTCTATCCTATCCTATCCTATCCTCTATCCTATCCTATCCTCTATCCTATCCTATCTTCTATCCTATCCTATCCTCTATCCTATCCTATCCTCTATCCTATCCTATCCTCTATCCTATCCTATCCTCTATCCTATCCTATCGTCTATCCTATCCTCTATCCTAACCTATCCTCTATCCTGTCCTATCCTCTATCCTATCCTATCTTCTATCCTATCCTATCCTCTATCCTATCAAATCCCCTACCCTATCCTCTGTCCTATCCTATCCTCTATCCTATCCTATCCTCTATCCTTTTATCCTATCCTATCCTCTATCCTCTATCCTATCCTATCCTCTATCCTATCCTATCCTCTATCCTATCCTATCCTCTATCCTATCCTATCCTCAATCCTATCCTTTCCTTTATCCTATCCAATCCTGTATCCTATCCTGTCCTCAACCCTATCCTTTCCTGTATCCTATCCAATCCTGTATCCTATCCTGTTCTCTATCCTATCCTATCCTCTATCCTATCCTATCCTCTATCCTATCCTATCCTCTATCCTATCCTATCCTCTATCCTATCCTGTCTTCTATCCTATCCTATCCTCTATCCTATCAAATCCCCTACCCTATCCACTGTCCTATCCTATCCTCTATCCTATCCTATCCTCTATCCTATCCTATCGTCTATCCTATCGTCTATCCTATCCTCTATCCTATCCAATCCTCTATCCTATCCTATCCTCTATCCTATCATATCCTCTATCCTATAATATCTTCTATCCTATCCTATCCTCTATCCTATCAAATCCCCTACCCTATCCTCTATCCTATCCTATCCTAGATGATGGGTCCTACCCTATCCTCTATCCTATCGTATCCTCTATCCTATCCTATCTTCTATCCTATCCTATCCTCCATCCTATCATATCCTCAATCCTATCCTTTCCTGTATCCTATCCTGTCCTCTATCCTATCCTATCCTCTATCCTATCCAATCCTGTATCCTATCCTGTCCTCAACCCTATCCTTTCCTGTATCCTATCCAATCCTGTATCCTATCCTGTTCTCTATCCTATCCTATCCTCTATCCTATCCTATCCTCTATCCTATCCTATCCTCTATCCTATCCTATCTTCTATCCTATCCTATCCTCTATCCTATCAAATCCCCTACCCTATCCACTGTCCTATCCTATCCTCTATCCTATCTTATCCTCTATCCTATCCTATCGCCTATCCTATCCTCTATCCTAACCTATCCTCTATCCTGTCCTATCCTCTATCCTATCCTATCTTCTATCCTATCCTATCCTCTATCCTATCCTATCCTCTATCCTATCCTATCCTCAATCCTATCCTTTCCTTTATCCTATCCAATCCTGTATCCTATCCTGTCCTCAATCCTATCCTTTCCTGTATCCTATCCAATCCTGTATGCTATCCTGTCCTCTATCCTATCCTATCCTCTATCCTATCCTATCCTCTATCCTATCCTATCTTCTATCCTATCCTATCCTCTATCCTATCAAATCCCCTACCCTATCCTCTGTCCTATCCTATCCTCTATCCTATCCTATCCTCTATCCTATCCTATCCTCTATCATATCCTATCCTCTATCCTATCCTATCCTCTATCCTATCCTATCTTCTATCCTATCCTATCCTCTATCCTATCCTATCCTCTATCCTATCCTATCCTCTATCCTATCCTATCGTCTATCCTATCCTCTATCCTAACCTATCCTCTATCCTGTCCTATCCTCTATCCTATCCTATCTTCTATCCTATCCTATCCTCTATCCTATCAAATCCCCTACCCTATCCTCTGTCCTATCCTATCCTCTATCCTATCCTATCCTCTATCCTATCCTATCCTCTATCCTATCCTATCCTCTATCCTATCCTATCCTCTATACTACCCTATCCTCTATCCTATCCTATCCTCTATCCTATCCTGTCCTCTATCCTATCCTATCGTCTATCCTATCCTCTATCCTATCCTATCGTCTATCCTATCGTCTATCCTATCCTCTATCCTATCCAATCCTCTATCCTATCCTATCCTCTATTCTATCATATCCTCTATCCTATAATATCTTCTATCCTATCCTATCCTCTATCCTTTCAAATCCCCTACCCTATCCTCTGTCCTATCCTATCCTCTATCCTATCCTATCCTAGAAGATAGGTCCTATCCTATCCTCTATCCTATCCTATCCTCTATCCTATCCTATCTTCTATCCTATCCTATCCTCTATCCTATCCTATCCTCCATCCTATCCTATCCTCAATCCTATCCTTTCCTGTATCCTATCCAATCCTGTATCCTATCCTGTCCTCTATCCTATCCTATCCTCTATCCTATCCTATCCTCTATCCTATCCTATCCTCTATCCTATCCTATGCTCTATCCTATCCTATCGTCTATCCTATCCTCTATCCTATCCTATCCTATCCTCTATCCTATCCTATCCTCTATCCTATCCTCTATCCTATCCTATCCTCTATCCTATCCTATCCTATCCTCTATCCTATCCTCTCCTCTATCCTATCTTATCCTCTATCCTATCCTATCCTCTATCCTATCCTATCCTCTATCCTATCCTATCCTCTATCCTATCCTATCCTCTATCCTCTATCCTATCCTATCCTCTATCCTATCCTATCCTCTATCCTATCCTATCCTCTATCCTATCCTATGCTCTATCCTATCCTATCGTCTATCCTATCCTCTATCCTATCCTATCCTATCCTCTATCCTATCCTATCCTCTATCCTATCCTCTATCCTATCCTATCCTCTATCCTATCCTATCCTATCCTCTATCCTATCCTCTCCTCTATCCTATCTTATCCTCTATCCTATCCTATCCTCTATCCTATCCTATCCTCTATCCTATCCTATCTTCTATCCTATCTTATCCTCTATCCTATCCTATCCTCCATCCTATCCTATCCTCAATCCTATCCTTTCCTGTATCCTATCCAATCCTGTATCCTATCCTGTTCTCTATCCTATCCTATCCTCTATCCTATCCTATCCTCTATCCTATCCTATCCTCTATCCTATTCTATGCTCTATCCTATCCTATCGTCTATCCTATCCTCTATCCTATCCTATCCTGTCCTCAATCCTATCCTTTCCTGTATCTTATCCAATCCTGTATCCTATCCAATCCCCTATCCTATCCTCAATCTTATCCTATCCTCTATCCTATTTTATCCTCTATCCTATCCCATCCTCTATCCTATCCTATCCTCTATCCTATCCCATCCTCTATCCTATCCTATCCTCTATCCTATCCTATCCTATCCTCAATGCTATCCTATCCCCTATCCTATCCTATCCTCTATCCTATTGTATCCTCTATAATATCCCATCCTCTATCCCATCCTATCCTCTATCCTATAGTATCCTCTATCCTATCCTATCCTCTGTCGTATCCTATTTTCTGTCCTATCCTATCCTCTATCCTATCCTGTCCTCTATCCTATCCTATCCTCTATCCTATCCTAACCTCTATCCTATAATATCCTCTATCCTATCCTATCCTCTATCCTATCCAATCCCGTATCCTATCGTCTATCCTATCCTATCCTGTATCCTATCCAATCCCCTATCCTATCCTCTATCCTATGCTATAATCTATCCTATCGTATCCTCTATCCTATCCTATCCTCTATCCTATCCTATCCTCTATCCTATCCTATCCTTTATCCTATCCTATCCTCAATCCTATCCTATCCCCTATCCTATCCTATCCTCTATCCTATTTCACTCATCTATCCTATCCAATCCCCTATCCTATCCTGAATCCTATCCTATCCCGTATCCTATCCTATCCTATCCCCTATCCTATCCTATCCTACAGCCTATCCTATCCTCTATCCTATTCTACCGTTTGTCCTATCCTATCCTCTATCCTATTCTACCGTTTGTCCTATCCTATCCTCAATCCTATCCTATCCCCTATCCTATCCTATCCTCTATCCTATTTCACTCCTCTATCCTATGCAATACCCTATCCTATCCTGAATCCTATCCTATCCCGTATCTTATCCTATCCTATCCTATTCTCTCCTCTATCGTATACTACCGTTTGTCCTATCCTATCCTCTAACCTATCCTATCCTCTATCCTATAATATCATATATCCTACCCTATCCTCTATCCTATCCTAACCTCTATCCTATAATATCCTCTATCCTATCCTATCCTCTATCCTATCCAATCCCGTATCCTATCGTCTATCCTATCCTATCCTGTATCCTATCCAATCCCCTATCGTATCCTATATCCTATCCTATCCTCTATCCTACCCTATCCTCTATCCTATCCTATCCTCTATCCTATCCTATCCTCTATCCTATCCTATCCTCTATCCTATCCTATCATCTATACTACCCTAACCTCTATCCTATCCTATCCTCTATCCTATCCTGTCCTCTATCCTATCCTATCGTCTATCCTATCCTCTATCCTATCCTATCGTCTATCCTATCGTCTATCCTATCCTCTATCCTATCCTATCGTCTATCCTATCGTCTATCCTATCCTCTATCCTATCCTATCCTCTATCCTATCCTATCCTCTATCCTCTATCCTCTATCCTATCCTATCCTCTATCCTATCCTCTATCCTATCCTATCCTCTATACTACCCTATCCTCTGTCCTATCCTATCCTCTATCCTATCCTATCCTAGATGATGGGTCCTATCCTATCCTCTATCCTATCGTATCCTCTATCCTATCCTATCTTCTATCCTATCCTATCCTCCATCCTATCATATCCTCAATCCTATCCTTTCCTGTATCCTATCCAATCCTGTATCCTATCCTGTCCTCTATCCTATCCTATCCTCTATCCTATCCTATCCTCTATCCTATCCTATCCTCTATCCTATCCTATCCTCTATCCTATCCTATCCTCTATCCTATCCTATCCTCTATCCTATCCTATCCTCTATCCTATCCTATCCTCTATCCTATCCTATCCTCCATCCTATCCTATCCTCAATCCTATCCTTTCCTGTATCCTATCCTATCCTCTATCCTATCCTATCCTCTATCCTATCCTATCCTCTATCCTATCCTATCCTCTATCCTATCCTATCCTCTATCCTATCCTATCCTCTATCCTATCCTATCCTCTATCCTATCCTATCCTCTATCCTATCCTATCCTCTATCCTATCCTATCCTCTATCCTATCCTATCCTCTATCCTATCCTATCCTCCATCCTATCATATCCTCAATCCTATCCTTTCCTGTATCCTATCCTGTCCTCTATCCTATCCTATCCTCTATCCTATCCAATCCTGTATCCTATCCTGTCCTCAACCCTATCCTTTCCTGTATCCTATCCAATCCTGTATCCTATCCTGTTCTCTATCCTATCCTATCCTCTATCCTATCCTATCCTCTATCCTATCCTATCCTCTATCCTATCCTATCTTCTATCCTATCCTATCCTCTATCCTATCAAATCCCCTACCCTATCCACTGTCCTATCCTATCCTCTATCCTATCTTATCCTCTATCCTATCCTATCGCCTATCCTATCCTCTATCCTAACCTATCCTCTATCCTGTCCTATCCTCTATCCTATCCTATCTTCTATCCTATCCTATCCTCTATCCTATCCTATCCTCTATCCTATCCTATCCTCAATCCTATCCTTTCCTTTATCCTATCCAATCCTGTATCCTATCCTGTCCTCAATCCTATCCTTTCCTGTATCCTATCCAATCCTGTATGCTATCCTGTCCTCTATCCTATCCTATCCTCTATCCTATCCTATCCTCTATCCTATCCTATCTTCTATCCTATCCTATCCTCTATCCTATCAAATCCCCTACCCTATCCTCTGTCCTATCCTATCCTCTATCCTATCCTATCCTCTATCCTATCCTATCCTCTATCATATCCTATCCTCTATCCTATCCTATCCTCTATCCTATCCTATCTTCTATCCTATCCTATCCTCTATCCTATCCTATCCTCTATCCTATCCTATCCTCTATCCTATCCTATCGTCTATCCTATCCTCTATCCTAACCTATCCTCTATCCTGTCCTATCCTCTATCCTATCCTATCTTCTATCCTATCCTATCCTCTATCCTATCAAATCCCCTACCCTATCCTCTGTCCTATCCTATCCTCTATCCTATCCTATCCTCTATCCTATCCTATCCTCTATCCTATCCTATCCTCTATCCTATCCTATCCTCTATACTACCCTATCCTCTATCCTATCCTATCCTCTATCCTATCCTGTCCTCTATCCTATCCTATCGTCTATCCTATCCTCTATCCTATCCTATCGTCTATCCTATCGTCTATCCTATCCTCTATCCTATCCAATCCTCTATCCTATCCTATCCTCTATTCTATCATATCCTCTATCCTATAATATCTTCTATCCTATCCTATCCTCTATCCTTTCAAATCCCCTACCCTATCCTCTGTCCTATCCTATCCTCTATCCTATCCTATCCTAGAAGATAGGTCCTATCCTATCCTCTATCCTATCCTATCCTCTATCCTATCCTATCTTCTATCCTATCCTATCCTCTATCCTATCCTATCCTCCATCCTATCCTATCCTCAATCCTATCCTTTCCTGTATCCTATCCAATCCTGTATCCTATCCTGTCCTCTATCCTATCCTATCCTCTATCCTATCCTATCCTCTATCCTATCCTATCCTCTATCCTATCCTATGCTCTATCCTATCCTATCGTCTATCCTATCCTCTATCCTATCCTATCCTATCCTCTATCCTATCCTATCCTCTATCCTATCCTCTATCCTATCCTATCCTCTATCCTATCCTATCCTATCCTCTATCCTATCCTCTCCTCTATCCTATCTTATCCTCTATCCTATCCTATCCTCTATCCTATCCTATCCTCTATCCTATCCTATCCTCTATCCTATCCTATCCTCTATCCTCTATCCTATCCTATCCTCTATCCTATCCTATCCTCTATCCTATCCTATCCTCTATCCTATCCTATGCTCTATCCTATCCTATCGTCTATCCTATCCTCTATCCTATCCTATCCTATCCTCTATCCTATCCTATCCTCTATCCTATCCTCTATCCTATCCTATCCTCTATCCTATCCTATCCTATCCTCTATCCTATCCTCTCCTCTATCCTATCTTATCCTCTATCCTATCCTATCCTCTATCCTATCCTATCCTCTATCCTATCCTATCTTCTATCCTATCTTATCCTCTATCCTATCCTATCCTCCATCCTATCCTATCCTCAATCCTATCCTTTCCTGTATCCTATCCAATCCTGTATCCTATCCTGTTCTCTATCCTATCCTATCCTCTATCCTATCCTATCCTCTATCCTATCCTATCCTCTATCCTATTCTATGCTCTATCCTATCCTATCGTCTATCCTATCCTCTATCCTATCCTATCCTGTCCTCAATCCTATCCTTTCCTGTATCTTATCCAATCCTGTATCCTATCCAATCCCCTATCCTATCCTCAATCTTATCCTATCCTCTATCCTATTTTATCCTCTATCCTATCCCATCCTCTATCCTATCCTATCCTCTATCCTATCCCATCCTCTATCCTATCCTATCCTCTATCCTATCCTATCCTATCCTCAATGCTATCCTATCCCCTATCCTATCCTATCCTCTATCCTATTGTATCCTCTATAATATCCCATCCTCTATCCCATCCTATCCTCTATCCTATAGTATCCTCTATCCTATCCTATCCTCTGTCGTATCCTATTTTCTGTCCTATCCTATCCTCTATCCTATCCTGTCCTCTATCCTATCCTATCCTCTATCCTATCCTAACCTCTATCCTATAATATCCTCTATCCTATCCTATCCTCTATCCTATCCAATCCCGTATCCTATCGTCTATCCTATCCTATCCTGTATCCTATCCAATCCCCTATCCTATCCTCTATCCTATGCTATAATCTATCCTATCGTATCCTCTATCCTATCCTATCCTCTATCCTATCCTATCCTCTATCCTATCCTATCCTTTATCCTATCCTATCCTCAATCCTATCCTATCCCCTATCCTATCCTATCCTCTATCCTATTTCACTCATCTATCCTATCCAATCCCCTATCCTATCCTGAATCCTATCCTATCCCGTATCCTATCCTATCCTATCCCCTATCCTATCCTATCCTACAGCCTATCCTATCCTCTATCCTATTCTACCGTTTGTCCTATCCTATCCTCTATCCTATTCTACCGTTTGTCCTATCCTATCCTCAATCCTATCCTATCCCCTATCCTATCCTATCCTCTATCCTATTTCACTCCTCTATCCTATGCAATACCCTATCCTATCCTGAATCCTATCCTATCCCGTATCTTATCCTATCCTATCCTATTCTCTCCTCTATCGTATACTACCGTTTGTCCTATCCTATCCTCTAACCTATCCTATCCTCTATCCTATAATATCATATATCCTACCCTATCCTCTATCCTATCCTAACCTCTATCCTATAATATCCTCTATCCTATCCTATCCTCTATCCTATCCAATCCCGTATCCTATCGTCTATCCTATCCTATCCTGTATCCTATCCAATCCCCTATCGTATCCTATATCCTATCCTATCCTCTATCCTACCCTATCCTCTATCCTATCCTATCCTCTATCCTATCCTATCCTCTATCCTATCCTATCCTCTATCCTATCCTATCATCTATACTACCCTAACCTCTATCCTATCCTATCCTCTATCCTATCCTGTCCTCTATCCTATCCTATCGTCTATCCTATCCTCTATCCTATCCTATCGTCTATCCTATCGTCTATCCTATCCTCTATCCTATCCTATCGTCTATCCTATCGTCTATCCTATCCTCTATCCTATCCTATCCTCTATCCTATCCTATCCTCTATCCTCTATCCTCTATCCTATCCTATCCTCTATCCTATCCTCTATCCTATCCTATCCTCTATACTACCCTATCCTCTGTCCTATCCTATCCTCTATCCTATCCTATCCTAGATGATGGGTCCTATCCTATCCTCTATCCTATCGTATCCTCTATCCTATCCTATCTTCTATCCTATCCTATCCTCCATCCTATCATATCCTCAATCCTATCCTTTCCTGTATCCTATCCAATCCTGTATCCTATCCTGTCCTCTATCCTATCCTATCCTCTATCCTATCCTATCCTCTATCCTATCCTATCCTCTATCCTATCCTATCCTCTATCCTATCCTATCCTCTATCCTATCCTATCCTCTATCCTATCCTATCCTCTATCCTATCCTATCCTCTATCCTATCCTATCCTCCATCCTATCCTATCCTCAATCCTATCCTTTCCTGTATCCTATCCAATCCTGTATCCTATCCTGTCCTCTATCCTATCCTATCCTCTATCCTATCCTATCCTCTATCCTATCCTATCCTCTATCCTATCCTATGCTCTATCCTATCCTATCGTCTATCCTATCCTCTATCCTATCCTATCCTATCCTCTATCCTATCCTATCCTCTATCCTATCCTCTATCCTATCCTATCCTCTATCCTATCCTATCCTATCCTCTATCCTATCCTCTCCTCTATCCTATCTTATCCTCTATCCTATCCTATCCTCTATCCTATCCTATCCTCTATCCTATCCTATCCTCTATCCTATCCTATCCTCTATCCTCTATCCTATCCTATCCTCTATCCTATCCTATCCTCTATCCTATCCTATCCTCTATCCTATCCTATGCTCTATCCTATCCTATCGTCTATCCTATCCTCTATCCTATCCTATCCTATCCTCTATCCTATCCTATCCTCTATCCTATCCTCTATCCTATCCTATCCTCTATCCTATCCTATCCTATCCTCTATCCTATCCTCTCCTCTATCCTATCTTATCCTCTATCCTATCCTATCCTCTATCCTATCCTATCCTCTATCCTATCCTATCTTCTATCCTATCCTATCCTCTATCCTATCCTATCCTCCATCCTATCCTATCCTCAATCCTATCCTTTCCTGTATCCTATCCAATCCTGTATCCTATCCTGTTCTCTATCCTATCCTATCCTCTATCCTATCCTATCCTCTATCCTATCCTATCCTCTATCCTATTCTATGCTCTATCCTATCCTATCGTCTATCCTATCCTCTATCCTATCCTATCCTGTCCTCAATCCTATCCTTTCCTGTATCTTATCCAATCCTGTATCCTATCCAATCCCCTATCCTATCCTCAATCTTATCCTATCCTCTATCCTATTTTATCCTCTATCCTACCCTATCCTCTATCCTATCCTATCCTCTATCCTATCCTATCCTCTATCCTATCCTATCATCTATCCTATCCTATCCTCTATCCTATCCTATCCTCTATCCTATCCTATCTTCTATCCTATCCTATCCTCTATCCTATCCTATCCTCTATCCTCTATCCTCTATCCTCTATCCTCTATCCTATCCTATCCTCTATCCTATCCTATCCTCTATACTACCCTAACCTCTATCCTATCCTATCCTCTATCCTATCCTGTCCTCTATCCTATCCTATCGTCTATCCTATCCTCTATCCTATCCTATCGTCTATCCTATCGTCTATCCTATCCTCTATCCTATCCTATCCTCTATCCTATCCTATCCTCTATCCTATCCTATCCTCTATCCTCTATCCTCTATCCTATCCTATCCTCTATCCTATCCTCTATCCTATCCTATCCTCTATACTACCCTATCCTCTATCCTATCCTATCCTCTATCCTATCCTGTCCTCTATCCTATCCTATCGTCTATCCTATCCTCTATCCTATCCTATCGTCTATCCTATCGTCTATCCTATCCTCTATCCTATCCAATCCTCTATCCTATCCTAACCTCTATCCTATCATATCCTCTATCCTATAATATCCTCTATCCTATAATATCTTCTATCCTATCCTATCCTCTATCCTATCAAATCCCCTACCCTATCCTCTGTCCTATCCTATCCTCTATCCTATCCTATCCTAGATGATGGGTCCTATCCTATCCTCTATCCTATCGTATCCTCTATCCTATCCTATCTTCTATCCTATCCTATCCTCCATCCTATCATATCCTCAATCCTATCCTTTCCTGTATCCTATCCAATCCTGTATCCTATCCTGTCCTCTATCCTATCCTATCCTCTATCCTATCCTATCCTCTATCCTATCCTATCCTCTATCCTATCCTATCCTCTATCCTATCCTATTCTCTATCCTATCCTATCCTCTATCCTATCCTATCCTCTATCCTATCCTATCCTCTATCCTATCCTATCCTCTATCCTATCCTATCCTCTATCCTATCCTATCCTCTATCCTATCCTATCCTCTATCCTATCCTATCCTCTATCCTATCCTATCCTCTATCCTATCCTATCCTCTATCCTATCCTATCCTCTATCCTTACCTATCCTCTATACTATCCTATCCTCTATCCTATTATATCCTCTATCCTATCCTATCCTCTATCCTATCCTATCCTCTATCCTATCCCATCCTCTATCCTATCCTACCCTCTATCCTATCCTATCCTCCATCCTATACTATCCTCAATCCTATCCTTTCCTGTATCCCACCCAATCCTGTATCCTATCCTGTCCTCTATCCTATCCTATCCTCTATCCTATCCTATCCTCTATCCTATCCTATCCTCTATCCTATCCTCTCCTCTATCCTATCCTGTCCTCTATCCTATCCTATCCTCTATCCTATCCTATCCTCTATCCTATCTTATCCTCTATCCTATCCTATCTTCTATCCTATCCTATCCTCTATCCTATCAAATCCCCTACCCTATCCTCTGTCCTATCCTATCCTCTATCCTATCCTATCCTCTATCCTATCCTATCCTATCCTCTATCCTATCCTATCCTCTATCCTATCCTATCTTCTATCCTATCCTATCCTCTATCCTATCCTATCCTCTATCCTATCCTATCCTCTATCCTATCCTATCCTCTATCCTATCCTATCGTCTATCCTATCCTCTATCCTAACCTATCCTCTATCCTGTCCTATCCTCTATCCTATCCTATCTTCTATCCTATCCTATCCTCTATCCTATCAAATCCCCTACCCTATCCTCTGTCCTATCCTATCCTCTATCCTATCCTATCCTCTATCCTTTTATCCTATCCTATCCTCTATCCTCTATCCTATCCTATCCTCTATCCTATCCTATCCTCTATCCTATCCTATCCTCTATCCTATCCTATCCTCAATCCTATCCTTTCCTTTATCCTATCCAATCCTGTATCCTATCCTGTCCTCAACCCTATCCTTTCCTGTATCCTATCCAATCCTGTATCCTATCCTGTTCTCTATCCTATCCTATCCTCTATCCTATCCTATCCTCTATCCTATCCTATCCTCTATCCTATCCTATCCTCTATCCTATCCTGTCTTCTATCCTATCCTATCCTCTATCCTATCAAATCCCCTACCCTATCCACTGTCCTATCCTATCCTCTATCCTATCCTATCCTCTATCCTATCCTATCGTCTATCCTATCGTCTATCCTATCCTCTATCCTATCCAATCCTCTATCCTATCCTATCCTCTATCCTATCATATCCTCTATCCTATAATATCTTCTATCCTATCCTATCCTCTATCCTATCAAATCCCCTACCCTATCCTCTATCCTATCCTATCCTAGATGATGGGTCCTACCCTATCCTCTATCCTATCGTATCCTCTATCCTATCCTATCTTCTATCCTATCCTATCCTCCATCCTATCATATCCTCAATCCTATCCTTTCCTGTATCCTATCCTGTCCTCTATCCTATCCTATCCTCTATCCTATCCAATCCTGTATCCTATCCTGTCCTCAACCCTATCCTTTCCTGTATCCTATCCAATCCTGTATCCTATCCTGTTCTCTATCCTATCCTATCCTCTATCCTATCCTATCCTCTATCCTATCCTATCCTCTATCCTATCCTATCTTCTATCCTATCCTATCCTCTATCCTATCAAATCCCCTACCCTATCCACTGTCCTATCCTATCCTCTATCCTATCTTATCCTCTATCCTATCCTATCGCCTATCCTATCCTCTATCCTAACCTATCCTCTATCCTGTCCTATCCTCTATCCTATCCTATCCTCTATCCTATCCTCTCCTCTATCCTATCTTATCCTCTATCCTATCCTATCCTCTATCCTATCCTATCCTCTATCCTATCCTATCTTCTATCCTATCCTATCCTCTATCCTATCCTATCCTCCATCCTATCCTATCCTCAATCCTATCCTTTCCTGTATCCTATCCAATCCTGTATCCTATCCTGTTCTCTATCCTATCCTATCCTCTATCCTATCCTATCCTCTATCCTATCCTATCCTCTATCCTATTCTATGCTCTATCCTATCCTATCGTCTATCCTATCCTCTATCCTATCCTATCCTGTCCTCAATCCTATCCTTTCCTGTATCTTATCCAATCCTGTATCCTATCCAATCCCCTATCCTATCCTCAATCTTATCCTATCCTCTATCCTATTTTATCCTCTATCCTACCCTATCCTCTATCCTATCCTATCCTCTATCCTATCCTATCCTCTATCCTATCCTATCATCTATCCTATCCTATCCTCTATCCTATCCTATCCTCTATCCTATCCTATCTTCTATCCTATCCTATCCTCTATCCTATCCTATCCTCTATCCTCTATCCTCTATCCTCTATCCTCTATCCTATCCTATCCTCTATCCTATCCTATCCTCTATACTACCCTAACCTCTATCCTATCCTATCCTCTATCCTATCCTGTCCTCTATCCTATCCTATCGTCTATCCTATCCTCTATCCTATCCTATCGTCTATCCTATCGTCTATCCTATCCTCTATCCTATCCTATCCTCTATCCTATCCTATCCTCTATCCTATCCTATCCTCTATCCTCTATCCTCTATCCTATCCTATCCTCTATCCTATCCTCTATCCTATCCTATCCTCTATACTACCCTATCCTCTATCCTATCCTATCCTCTATCCTATCCTGTCCTCTATCCTATCCTATCGTCTATCCTATCCTCTATCCTATCCTATCGTCTATCCTATCGTCTATCCTATCCTCTATCCTATCCAATCCTCTATCCTATCCTAACCTCTATCCTATCATATCCTCTATCCTATAATATCCTCTATCCTATAATATCTTCTATCCTATCCTATCCTCTATCCTATCAAATCCCCTACCCTATCCTCTGTCCTATCCTATCCTCTATCCTATCCTATCCTAGATGATGGGTCCTATCCTATCCTCTATCCTATCGTATCCTCTATCCTATCCTATCTTCTATCCTATCCTATCCTCCATCCTATCATATCCTCAATCCTATCCTTTCCTGTATCCTATCCAATCCTGTATCCTATCCTGTCCTCTATCCTATCCTATCCTCTATCCTATCCTATCCTCTATCCTATCCTATCCTCTATCCTATCCTATCCTCTATCCTATCCTATTCTCTATCCTATCCTATCCTCTATCCTATCCTATCCTCTATCCTATCCTATCCTCTATCCTATCCTATCCTCTATCCTATCCTATCCTCTATCCTATCCTATCCTCTATACTATCCTATCCTCTATCCTATCCTATCCTCTATCCTATCCTATCCTCTATCCTATCCTATCCTCTATCCTATCCTATCCTCTATCCTTACCTATCCTCTATACTATCCTATCCTCTATCCTATTATATCCTCTATCCTATCCTATCCTCTATCCTATCCTATCCTCTATCCTATCCCATCCTCTATCCTATCCTACCCTCTATCCTATCCTATCCTCCATCCTATACTATCCTCAATCCTATCCTTTCCTGTATCCCACCCAATCCTGTATCCTATCCTGTCCTCTATCCTATCCTATCCTCTATCCTATCCTATCCTCTATCCTATCCTATCCTCTATCCTATCCTCTCCTCTATCCTATCCTGTCCTCTATCCTATCCTATCCTCTATCCTATCCTATCCTCTATCCTATCTTATCCTCTATCCTATCCTATCTTCTATCCTATCCTATCCTCTATCCTATCAAATCCCCTACCCTATCCTCTGTCCTATCCTATCCTCTATCCTATCCTATCCTCTATCCTATCCTATCCTATCCTCTATCCTATCCTATCCTCTATCCTATCCTATCTTCTATCCTATCCTATCCTCTATCCTATCCTATCCTCTATCCTATCCTATCCTCTATCCTATCCTATCCTCTATCCTATCCTATCGTCTATCCTATCCTCTATCCTAACCTATCCTCTATCCTGTCCTATCCTCTATCCTATCCTATCTTCTATCCTATCCTATCCTCTATCCTATCAAATCCCCTACCCTATCCTCTGTCCTATCCTATCCTCTATCCTATCCTATCCTCTATCCTTTTATCCTATCCTATCCTCTATCCTCTATCCTATCCTATCCTCTATCCTATCCTATCCTCTATCCTATCCTATCCTCTATCCTATCCTATCCTCTATCCTATCCTATCCTCAATCCTATCCTTTCCTTTATCCTATCCAATCCTGTATCCTATCCTGTCCTCAACCCTATCCTTTCCTGTATCCTATCCAATCCTGTATCCTATCCTGTTCTCTATCCTATCCTATCCTCTATCCTATCCTATCCTCTATCCTATCCTATCCTCTATCCTATCCTATCCTCTATCCTATCCTGTCTTCTATCCTATCCTATCCTCTATCCTATCAAATCCCCTACCCTATCCACTGTCCTATCCTATCCTCTATCCTATCCTATCCTCTATCCTATCCTATCGTCTATCCTATCGTCTATCCTATCCTCTATCCTATCCAATCCTCTATCCTATCCTATCCTCTATCCTATCATATCCTTTATCCTATAATATCTTCTATCCTATCCTATCCTCTATCCTATCAAATCCCCTACCCTATCCTCTATCCTATCCTATCCTAGATGATGGGTCCTACCCTATCCTCTATCCTATCGTATCCTCTATCCTATCCTATCTTCTATCCTATCCTATCCTCCATCCTATCATATCCTCAATCCTATCCTTTCCTGTATCCTATCCTGTCCTCTATCCTATCCTATCCTCTATCCTATCCAATCCTGTATCCTATCCTGTCCTCAACCCTATCCTTTCCTGTATCCTATCCAATCCTGTATCCTATCCTGTTCTCTATCCTATCCTATCCTCTATCCTATCCTATCCTCTATCCTATCCTATCCTCTATCCTATCCTATCTTCTATCCTATCCTATCCTCTATCCTATCAAATCCCCTACCCTATCCACTGTCCTATCCTATCCTCTATCCTATCTTATCCTCTATCCTATCCTATCGCCTATCCTATCCTCTATCCTAACCTATCCTCTATCCTGTCCTATCCTCTATCCTATCCTATCTTCTATCCTATCCTATCCTCTATCCTATCCTATCCTCTATCCTATCCTATCCTCAATCCTATCCTTTCCTTTATCCTATCCAATCCTGTATCCTATCCTGTCCTCAATCCTATCCTTTCCTGTATCCTATCCAATCCTGTATGCTATCCTGTCCTCTATCCTATCCTATCCTCTATCCTATCCTATCCTCTATCCTATCCTATCTTCTATCCTATCCTATCCTCTATCCTATCAAATCCCCTACCCTATCCTCTGTCCTATCCTATCCTCTATCCTATCCTATCCTCTATCCTATCCTATCCTCTATCATATCCTATCCTCTATCCTATCCTATCCTCTATCCTATCCTATCTTCTATCCTATCCTATCCTCTATCCTATCCTATCCTCTATCCTATCCTATCCTCTATCCTATCCTATCGTCTATCCTATCCTCTATCCTAACCTATCCTCTATCCTGTCCTATCCTCTATCCTATCCTATCTTCTATCCTATCCTATCCTCTATCCTATCAAATCCCCTACCCTATCCTCTGTCCTATCCTATCCTCTATCCTATCCTATCCTCTATCCTATCCTATCCTCTATCCTATCCTATCCTCTATCCTATCCTATCCTCTATACTACCCTATCCTCTATCCTATCCTATCCTCTATCCTATCCTGTCCTCTATCCTATCCTATCGTCTATCCTATCCTCTATCCTATCCTATCGTCTATCCTATCGTCTATCCTATCCTCTATCCTATCCAATCCTCTATCCTATCCTATCCTCTATTCTATCATATCCTCTATCCTATAATATCTTCTATCCTATCCTATCCTCTATCCTTTCAAATCCCCTACCCTATCCTCTGTCCTATCCTATCCTCTATCCTATCCTATCCTAGAAGATAGGTCCTATCCTATCCTCTATCCTATCCTATCCTCTATCCTATCCTATCTTCTATCCTATCCTATCCTCTATCCTATCCTATCCTCCATCCTATCCTATCCTCAATCCTATCCTTTCCTGTATCCTATCCAATCCTGTATCCTATCCTGTCCTCTATCCTATCCTATCCTCTATCCTATCCTATCCTCTATCCTATCCTATCCTCTATCCTATCCTATGCTCTATCCTATCCTATCGTCTATCCTATCCTCTATCCTATCCTATCCTATCCTCTATCCTATCCTATCCTCTATCCTATCCTCTATCCTATCCTATCCTCTATCCTATCCTATCCTATCCTCTATCCTATCCTCTCCTCTATCCTATCTTATCCTCTATCCTATCCTATCCTCTATCCTATCCTATCCTCTATCCTATCCTATCCTCTATCCTATCCTATCCTCTATCCTCTATCCTATCCTATCCTCTATCCTATCCTATCCTCTATCCTATCCTATCCTCTATCCTATCCTATGCTCTATCCTATCCTATCGTCTATCCTATCCTCTATCCTATCCTATCCTATCCTCTATCCTATCCTATCCTCTATCCTATCCTCTATCCTATCCTATCCTCTATCCTATCCTATCCTATCCTCTATCCTATCCTCTCCTCTATCCTATCTTATCCTCTATCCTATCCTATCCTCTATCCTATCCTATCCTCTATCCTATCCTATCTTCTATCCTATCCTATCCTCTATCCTATCCTATCCTCCATCCTATCCTATCCTCAATCCTATCCTTTCCTGTATCCTATCCAATCCTGTATCCTATCCTGTTCTCTATCCTATCCTATCCTCTATCCTATCCTATCCTCTATCCTATCCTATCCTCTATCCTATTCTATGCTCTATCCTATCCTATCGTCTATCCTATCCTCTATCCTATCCTATCCTGTCCTCAATCCTATCCTTTCCTGTATCTTATCCAATCCTGTATCCTATCCAATCCCCTATCCTATCCTCAATCTTATCCTATCCTCTATCCTATTTTATCCTCTATCCTATCCCATCCTCTATCCTATCCTATCCTCTATCCTATCCCATCCTCTATCCTATCCTATCCTCTATCCTATCCTATCCTATCCTCAATGCTATCCTATCCCCTATCCTATCCTATCCTCTATCCTATTGTATCCTCTATAATATCCCATCCTCTATCCCATCCTATCCTCTATCCTATAGTATCCTCTATCCTATCCTATCCTCTGTCGTATCCTATTTTCTGTCCTATCCTATCCTCTATCCTATCCTGTCCTCTATCCTATCCTATCCTCTATCCTATCCTAACCTCTATCCTATAATATCCTCTATCCTATCCTATCCTCTATCCTATCCAATCCCGTATCCTATCGTCTATCCTATCCTATCCTGTATCCTATCCAATCCCCTATCCTATCCTCTATCCTATGCTATAATCTATCCTATCGTATCCTCTATCCTATCCTATCCTCTATCCTATCCTATCCTCTATCCTATCCTATCCTTTATCCTATCCTATCCTCAATCCTATCCTATCCCCTATCCTATCCTATCCTCTATCCTATTTCACTCATCTATCCTATCCAATCCCCTATCCTATCCTGAATCCTATCCTATCCCGTATCCTATCCTATCCTATCCCCTATCCTATCCTATCCTACAGCCTGTCCTATCCTCTATCCTATTCTACCGTTTGTCCTATCCTATCCTCTATCCTATTCTACCGTTTGTCCTATCCTATCCTCAATCCTATCCTATCCCCTATCCTATCCTATCCTCTATCCTATTTCACTCCTCTATCCTATGCAATACCCTATCCTATCCTGAATCCTATCCTATCCCGTATCTTATCCTATCCTATCCTATTCTCTCCTCTATCGTATACTACCGTTTGTCCTATCCTATCCTCTAACCTATCCTATCCTCTATCCTATAATATCATATATCCTACCCTATCCTCTATCCTATCCTAACCTCTATCCTATAATATCCTCTATCCTATCCTATCCTCTATCCTATCCAATCCCGTATCCTATCGTCTATCCTATCCTATCCTGTATCCTATCCAATCCCCTATCGTATCCTATATCCTATCCTATCCTCTATCCTACCCTATCCTCTATCCTATCCTATCCTCTATCCTATCCTATCCTCTATCCTATCCTATCCTCTATCCTATCCTATCATCTATACTACCCTAACCTCTATCCTATCCTATCCTCTATCCTATCCTGTCCTCTATCCTATCCTATCGTCTATCCTATCCTCTATCCTATCCTATCGTCTATCCTATCGTCTATCCTATCCTCTATCCTATCCTATCGTCTATCCTATCGTCTATCCTATCCTCTATCCTATCCTATCCTCTATCCTATCCTATCCTCTATCCTCTATCCTCTATCCTATCCTATCCTCTATCCTATCCTCTATCCTATCCTATCCTCTATACTACCCTATCCTCTGTCCTATCCTATCCTCTATCCTATCCTATCCTAGATGATGGGTCCTATCCTATCCTCTATCCTATCGTATCCTCTATCCTATCCTATCTTCTATCCTATCCTATCCTCCATCCTATCATATCCTCAATCCTATCCTTTCCTGTATCCTATCCAATCCTGTATCCTATCCTGTCCTCTATCCTATCCTATCCTCTATCCTATCCTATCCTCTATCCTATCCTATCCTCTATCCTATCCTATCCTCTATCCTATCCTATCCTCTATCCTATCCTATCCTCTATCCTATCCTATCCTCTATCCTATCCTATCCTCTATCCTATCCTATCCTCTATCCTATCCTATCCTCTATCCTATCCTATCCTCTATCCTATCCTATCCTCTATCCTATCCTATCCTCTATCCTATCCAATCCTCTATCCTATCCTAACCTCTATCCTATCATATCCTCTATCCTATAATATCTTCTATCCTATCCTATCCTCTATCCTATCAAATCCCCTACCCTATCCTCTGTCCTATCCTATCCTCTATCCTATCCTATCCTAGATGATGGGTCCTATCCTATCCTCTATCCTATCGTATCCTCTATCCTATCCTATCTTCTATCCTATCCTATCCTCCATCCTATCATATCCTCAATCCTATCCTTTCCTGTATCCTATCCAATCCTGTATCCTATCCTGTCCTCTATCCTATCCTATCCTCAATCCTATCCTTTCCTGTATCCCACCCAATCCTGTATCCTATCCTGTCCTCTATCCTATCCTATCCTCTATCCTATCCTATCCTCTATCCTATCCTATCCTCTATCCTATCCTCTCCTCTATCCTATCCTATCCTCTATCCTATCCTATCCTCTATCCTATCCTATCCTCTATCCTATCTTATCCTCTATCCTATCCTATCTTCTATCCTATCCTATCCTCTATCCTATCAAATCCCCTACCCTATCCTCTGTCCTATCCTATCCTCTATCCTATCCTATCCTCTATCCTATCCTATCCTATCCTCTATCCTATCCTATCTTCTATCCTATAGTATCCTCTATCCTATCCTATCCTCTATCCTATCCTATCCTCTATCCTATCCTATCCTCTATCCTATCCTATCGTCTATCCTATCCTCTATCCTAAATTATCCTCTATCCTGTCCTATCCTCTATCCTATCCTATCTTCTATCCTATCCTATCCTCTATCCTATCAAATCCCCTACCCTATCCTCTGTCCTATCCTATCCTCTATCCTATCCTATCCTCTATCCTATCCTATCCTCTATCCTATCCTATCCTCTATCCTATCCTATCCTCTATCCTATCCTATATTCTATCCTATCCTATCCTCTATCCTATCCTATCCTCTATCCTATCCTATCCTCTATCCTATCCTATCGTCTATCCTATCCTCTATCCTAACCTATCCTCTATCCTGTCCTATCCTCTATCCTATCCTATCTTCTATCCTATCCTATCCTCTATCCTATCAAATCCCCTACCTTATCCTCTGTCCTATCCTATCCTCTATCCTATCCTATCCTCTATCCTATCCTATCCTCTATCCTATCCTATCCTCTATCCTATCCTATCCTCTATACTACCCTATCCTCTATCCTATCCTATCCTCTATCCTATCCTGTCCTCTATCCTATCCTATCGTCTATCCTATCCTCTATCCTATCCTATCGTCTATCCTATCGTCTATCCTATCCTCTATCCTATCCAATCCTCTATCCTATCCTATCCTCTATTCTATCATATCCTCTATCCTATAATATCTTCTATCCTATCCTATCCTCTATCCTTTCAAATCCCCTACCCTATCCTCTGTCCTATCCTATCCTCTATCCTATCCTATCCTAGAAGATAGGTCCTATCCTATCCTCTATCCTATCCTATCCTCTATCCTATCCTATCTTCTATCCTATCCTATCCTCAATCCTATCCTTTCCTGTATCCTATCCAATCCTGTATCCTATCCTGTCCTCTATCCTATCCTATCCTCTATCCTATCCTATCCTCTATCCTATCCTATCCTCTATCCTATCCTATGCTCTATCCTATCCTATCGTCTATCCTATCCTCTATCCTATCCTATCCTATCCTCTATCCTATCCTATCCTCTATCCTATCCTCTATCCTATCCTATCCTCTATCCTATCCTATCCTATCCTCTATCCTATCCTCTCCTCTATCCTATCCTATCCTCTATCCTATCCTATCCTCTATCCTATCCTATCCTCTATCCTATCCTATGCTCTATCCTATCCTATCGTCTATCCTATCCTCTATCCTATCCTATCCTATCCTCTATCCTATCCTATCCTCTATCCTATCCTCTATCCTATCCTATCCTCTATCCTATCCTATCCTATCCTCTATCCTATCCTCTCCTCTATCCTATCTTATCCTCTATCCTATCCTATCCTCTATCCTATCCTATCCTCTATACTACCCTAACCTCTATCCTATCCTATCCTCTATCCTATCCTGTCCTCTATCCTATCCTATCGTCTATCCTATCCTCTATCCTATCCTATCGTCTATCCTATCGTCTATCCTATCCTCTATCCTATCCTATCCTCTATCCTATCCTATCCTCTATCCTCTATCCTCTATCCTATCCTATCCTCTATCCTATCCTCTATCCTATCCTATCCTCTATACTACCCTATCCTCTATCCTATCCTATCCTCTATCCTATCCTGTCCTCTATCCTATCCTATCGTCTATCCTATCCTCTATCCTATCCTATCGTCTATCCTATCGTCTATCCTATCCTCTATCCTATCCAATCCTCTATCCTATCCTAACCTCTATCCTATCATATCCTCTATCCTATAATATCTTCTATCCTATCCTATCCTCTATCCTATCAAATCCCCTACCCTATCCTCTGTCCTATCCTATCCTCTATCCTATCCTATCCTAGATGATGGGTCCTATCCTATCCTCTATCCTATCGTATCCTCTATCCTATCCTATCTTCTATCCTATCCTATCCTCCATCCTATCATATCCTCAATCCTATCCTTTCCTGTATCCTATCCAATCCTGTATCCTATCCTGTCCTCTATCCTATCCTATCCTCTATCCTATCCTATCCTCTATCCTATCCTATCCTCTATCCTATCCTATCCTCTATCCTATCCTATTCTCTATCCTATCCTATCCTCTATCCTATCCTATCCTCTATCCTATCCTATCCTCTATCCTATCCTATCCTCTATCCTATCCTATCCTCTATCCTATCCTATCCTCTATCCTATCCTATCCTCTATCCTATCCTATCCTCTATCCTATCCTATCCTCTATCCTATCCTATCCTCTATCCTATCCTATCCTCTATCCTTACCTATCCTCTATACTATCCTATCCTCTATCCTATTATATCCTCTATCCTATCCTATCCTCTATCCTATCCTATCCTCTATCCTATCCCATCCTCTATCCTATCCTACCCTCTATCCTATCCTATCCTCCATCCTATACTATCCTCAATCCTATCCTTTCCTGTATCCCACCCAATCCTGTATCCTATCCTGTCCTCTATCCTATCCTATCCTCTATCCTATCCTATCCTCTATCCTATCCTATCCCCTATCCTATCCTATCCTCTATCCTATTTCACTCCTCTATCCTATCAAATCCCCTATCCTATCCTGAATCCTATCCTAGCCCGTATCCTATCCTATCATATCCTATTCTATCCTCTATTCTATACTACCTTTTGTCCTATCCTATATTCTATCCTATCCTATCCTCTATCCTATAATATCATATATCCCACCCTATCCGCTATCCTATCCTATCCTCTATCCTATAATATCATATATCCTATCCTATCCTCTATCCTATCCTATCCTCTATCCTATCCTATCCTCTATCCTATCCTATCCTCTATCCTGTAATATCATATATCCTATCCTATCCTATATCCTATCCTATCCTCTATCCTATCCTATTTTCTATCCTATCCTATCCTCTATCCTATCCTGTCCTCTATCCTATCCTATCCTCTATCCTATCGTATCCCTATGATATCCTATCCTCTATCCTATCCTATCGTCTATCCTATAATATCCTCTATCCTATCCTATCCTCTATCCTATCCAATCCCCTATCCTATCCTCAATCATATCCTATCCTCTATCCTATTATATCCTCTATCCTATGCAATCCTCTATCCTATCCTATCCTCTATCCTATCCTATCCTCTATCCTATCCTCTATAATATCCTATCCTCAATCCTATCATATCCCCTATCCTATCCTATCCTACAGCCTATCCTATCCTCTATCCTATTCTACCTTTTGTCCTATCCTATCCTCTATCCTATTCTACCGTTTGTCCTATCCTATCCTCAATCCTATCCTATCCCCTATCCTATCCTATCCTCTATCCTATTTCACTCCTCTATCCTATGCAATACCCTATCCTATCCTGAATCCTATCCTATCCCGTATCTTATCCTATCCTATCCTATTCTCTCCTCTATCGTATACTACCGTTTGTCCTATCCTATCCTCTAACCTATCCTATCCTCTATCCTATAATATCATATATCCTACCCTATCCTCTATCCTATCCTAACCTCTATCCTATAATATCCTCTATCCTATCCTATCCTCTATCCTATCCAATCCCGTATCCTATCGTCTATCCTATCCTATCCTGTATCCTATCCAATCCCCTATCGTATCCTCTATCCTATCCTATCCTGTATCCTATCCTATCCTCTATCCTATAATATCCTCTATCCTATCCAATCCTCTATCCTATCCTATCCTCTATACTATCCCATCCTCTATCCTATCCTATCCTCTATCCTATCCTATCCTGTAGCCTATCCTATCCTCTATCCTAACCTATCAACTATCCTATCCTATCCTATCCTCAATCCTATCCTATCCTCTATCCTATCCAATCGTCTATTCTATAATATCCTCTATCCTATCCTATCCTGAATGCTATTATGTATCCTATCCAATCCTCTATCCTATCCTATCCTCTTTCCTATCCTATCCTCTATCCTATTCTATCCTCTATCCTATCCTATCCTCTATCCTATTGTATCCTCTATCCTATCCCATCCTCTATCCTATCCTATCCTCTATCCTATCCTATCCTCTATCCTATCCTATCCTCTATTCTATCCTATCCTCTATCCTATCCTATCCTCTACCCTAAAATATCCTCTATACTATCCAATCCTCTATCCTGTCCTCTATCCTATCCTCTATACTATCCTAACCTCTATCCTATAATATCCTCTATCCTATCCTATCGTCTATCCTATCCAATCCCGTATCCTATCGTCTATCCTATCCTATCCTGTATCCTATCCAATCCCCTATCCTATCCTCTATCCTATCCTATAATCTATCCTATCCTATCCTCTATCCTATCCTATCCTCTATCCTATCCTATCCTCTATCCTATCCTATCCTCAATCCTATCCTATACCCTATCCTATCCTATCCTATAATATCCTCTATCCTATCCTATCGTCTATCCTATCCAATCCCGTATCCTATCGTCTATCCTATCCTATCCTGTATCCTATCCAATCCCCTATCCTATCCTCTATCCTATCCTATAATCTATCCTATCCTATCCTCTATCCTATCCTATCCTCTATCCTATCCTATCCTCTATCCTATCCTATCCTCAATCCTATCCTATACCCTATCCTATCCTATCCTCTATCCTATTTCACTCATCTATCCTATCCAATCCCCTATCCTATCCTGAATCCTATCCTATCCCGTATCCTATCCTATCCTATCCTATTCTATCCTGTATCCTATACTACCGTTTGTCCTATCCTATCCTCTATCCTATAATATCCTCTATCCTATCCAATCCTCTATCCTAGCCTATCCTCTATACTATCCTATCCTCTTTCCTATCCTATCCTCTTTCCTATTCTATCCTATATCCTATCCTATCCTCTATCCTATTGCATCCTCTATCCTATCCCATCCTCTATCCTATCCTATCCTCTATCCTATCCTATCCTCTATTATATCCTATCCTCTATCCTATCCTATCCTCTATCCTATCCTATCCTCTATCCTATCCTATCCTCAATCCTATCCTATCCCCTATCCTATCCTATCCTCTATCCTATTTCACTCCTCTATCCTATCCTAAATCCTATCCTATCCTATCCTATCCTATTCTATCCTCTATCCTATACTACCGTTTGTCCTATCCTATCCTCTGTCCTATCCTATCCTCTATCCTATAATATCATATATCCTACCCTATCCTCTATCCTATCCTATCCTCTATCCTATAATATCATATATCCTATCCTATCCTCTATCCTATAATATCATATATCCTATCCTATCCTATATCCTATCCTATCCTCTATCCTCTATCCTATCCTATCCTCTATCCTATCTTATCCTCTAGCCTATCCTATCCTCTATCCTATCCTATCCTCTATGCTATCCTATCCTATCCTCAATCCTATCCTATCCTCTATCCTATCCAATCGTCTATACTATGATATCCTCTATCCTATCCAATCCTCTATCCTATCCATTCCTCTATTCTATAATATCCTCTATCCTATCCAATCCACTATCCTATCCTCTATCCTATCCTATCCTCTACCGTAAAATATCCTCTATACTATCCAATCCCCTATCCTGTCCTCTATCCTATCCTATCCTCTATCCTATCCTATCCTCTATTCTATCCTATCCTGTATCCTATCCTATCCTCAATCCTATCCTATCCCCTATCCTATCCTATCCTGTATCCTATAATATCGTCTATCCTATTCAATCCTCTATCCTATCCTTTCCTCTATCCTATCCTATCCTCTATCCTATCGTATCCTCTATCCTGTCCTATCCTCTATCCTATCCTATCGTCTATCCTATAATATCCTCTATCCTATCCTATCCTCTATCCTATCCAATCCCCTATCCTATCCTCAATCTTATCCTATCCTCTATCCTATAATATCCTCTATCCTATCCAATCCTCTATCCTATCCTATCCTCTAACCTATCCTATCCTCTTTCCTATCCTATCCTCTATCCTATTCTATCCTCTATCCTATCCTATCCTCTATCCTATCCTATCCTCAATCCTATCCTATCCCGTATCCTATCCTATCATTTCCTCTTCTATCCTCTATCATATACTACCGTTTGTCCTATCCTATCCTCTAACCTATCCTATCCTCTATCCTATAATATCATATATCCTACCCTATCCTCTATCCTATCCTATCCTGAATCCTATCCTATCCCGTATCCTATCCTATCATTTCCTATTCTGTCCTCTATCCTATACTAACGTTGGTCCTATCCTATCCTCTATCCTACCCTATCCTCTATCCTATCCTATCCCGTATCCTATCCTATCATTTCCTATTCTATCCTCGATCCTATATTACCGTTTGTCCTATCCTATCCTCTATCCTATCCTATCCTCTATCCTATAATATCATATATCCTATCCTGTCCTCTATCCTATAATATCATATATCCTATCCTATCCTATATCCTATCCTATCCTCTATCCTCAATCCTGTCCTATCATCTATCCTATCCAATCGTCTATCCTATAATATCCTCTATCCTATCCTATCCTGAATGCTATTATGTATCCTATCCAATCCTCTATCCTATCCTATCCTCTAGCCTATCCTATCCTCTATCCTATCCCATCCTCTATCCTATCCTATCCTCTATCCTATCCTATCCTCTATCCTATCCTATCCTCT
The DNA here is from genome assembly GCF_050948215.1 of Halictus rubicundus. Taxonomy (NCBI): domain Eukaryota; kingdom Metazoa; phylum Arthropoda; class Insecta; order Hymenoptera; family Halictidae; genus Halictus; species Halictus rubicundus. The sequence continues at coordinate 37,323 of NW_027488786.1, forward strand.
ATCCTATCCTATCCTCTATCCTATCCTATCCTCAATCCTATCCTATCCCGTATCCTATCCTATCATTTCCTCTTCTATCCTCTATCATATACTACCGTTTGTCCTATCCTATCCTCTATCCTATCCTATCCTCTATCCTATAATATCATATATCCTACCCTATCCTCTATCCTATCCTATCCTGAATCCTATCCTATCCCGTATCCTATCCTATCATTTCCTATTCTGTCCTCTATCCTATACTAACGTTGGTCCTATCCTATCCTCTATCCTACCCTATCCTCTATCCTATCCTATCCCGTATCCTATCCTATCATTTCCTATTCTATCCTCGATCCTATATTACCGTTTGTCCTATCCTATCCTCTATCCTATCCTATCCTCTATCCTATAATATCATATATCCTACCCTATCCTCTATCCTATAATATCATATATCCTATCCTGTCCTCTATCCTATAATATCATATATCCTATCCTATCCTATATCCTATCCTATCCTCTATCGTCAATCCTGTCCTATCATCTATCCTATCCAATCGTCTATCCTATAATATCCTCTATCCTATCCTATCCTGAATGCTATTATGTATCCTATCCAATCCTCTATCCTATCCTATCCTCTAGCCTATCCTATCCTCTATCCTATCCTATCCTCTATCCTATCCTATCCTCTATCCTATCCTATCCTCTATCCTATCCTATCCTATCCTCAATCCTATCCTATCCTCTATCCTATCCTATCCTCTATCCTATCCTATCCTCTAGCCTATCCTATCCTCTATCCTATCCTATCCTCTAGCCTATCCTATCCTCTATCCTATCCTATCCTCTATCCTATCCTATCCTATCCTCAATCCTATCCTATCCTCTATCCTATCCTATCCTCTATCCTATCCTATCCTCTAGCCTATCCTATCCTCTATCCTAACCTATCCTCTATCCTATAATATCATATATCCTACCCTATCCTCAATCCTATCCTATCCCGTATCCTATCCTATCATTTCCTATTCTGTCCTCTATCCTATACTAACGTTGGTCCTATCCTATCCTCTATCCTACCCTATCCTCTATCCTATCCTATCCCGTATCCTATCCTATCATTTCCTATTCTATCCTCGATCCTATATTACCGTTTGTCCTATCCTATCCTCTATCCTATCCTATCCTCTATCCTATAATATCATATATCCTATCCTGTCCTCTATCCTATAATATCATATATCCTATCCTATCCTATATCCTATCCTATCCTCTATCCTCAATCCTGTCCTATCATCTATCCTATCCAATCGTCTATCCTATAATATCCTCTATCCTATCCTATCCTGAATGCTATTATGTATCCTATCCAATCCTCTATCCTATCCTATCCTCTAGCCTATCCTATCCTCTATCCTATCCCATCCTCTATCCTATCCTATCCTCTATCCTATCCTATCCTCTATCCTATCCTATCCTCTATCCTATCCTATCCTCTATCCTATCCTATCCTCAATCCTATCCTATCCCGTATCCTATCCTATCATTTCCTCTTCTATCCTCTATCATATACTACCGTTTGTCCTATCCTATCCTCTATCCTATCCTATCCTCTATCCTATCCTATCCTCTATCCTATAATATCATATATCCTACCCTATCCTCTATCCTATCCTATCCTGAATCCTATCCTATCCCGTATCCTATCCTATCATTTCCTATTCTGTCCTCTATCCTATACTAACGTTAGTCCTATCCTATCCTCTATCCTACCCTATCCTCTATCCTATCCTATCCCGTATCCTATCCTATCATTTCCTATTCTATCCTCGATCCTATATTACCGTTTGTCCTATCCTATCCTCTATCCTATCCTATCCTCTATCCTATAATATCATATATCCTACCCTATCCTCTATCCTATAATATCATATATCCTATCCTGTCCTCTATCCTATAATATCATATATCCTATCCTATCCTATATCCTATCCTATCCTCTATCACAATCCTGTCCTATCATCTATCCTATCCAATCGTCTATCCTATAATATCCTCTATCCTATCCTATCCTGAATGCTATTATGTATCCTATCCAATCCTCTATCCTATCCTATCCTCTAGCCTATCCTATCCTCTATCCTATCCTATCCTCTATCCTATCCTATCCTCTATCCTATCCTATCCTCTATCCTATCCTATCCTATCCTCAATCCTATCCTATCCTCTATCCTATCCTATCCTCTATCCTATCCTATCCTCTAGCCTATCCTATCCTCTATCCTATCCTATCCTCTAGCCTATCCTATCCTCTATCCTATCCTATCCTCTATCCTATCCTATCCTATCCTCAATCCTATCCTATCCTCTATCCTATCCTATCCTCTATCCTATCCTATCCTCTAGCCTATCCTATCCTCTATCCTAACCTATCCTCTATCCTATAATATCATATATCCTACCCTATCCTCTATCCTATCCTATCCTCTATCCTATAATATCATATATCCTATCCTATCCTATATCCTATCCTATCCTCTATCATATCCTATTTTCTATCCTATCCTATCCTCTATCCTATCCTGTCCTCTATCCTATCCTATCCTCTATCATATCCTATTTTCTATCCTATCCTATCCTCTATCCTATCCTATCCTCTATCCTATCCTATCCTCTAGCCTATCCTATCCTCTATCCTGACCTATCCTCTATCCTATCCTATCCTATCCTTAATCCTATCCTATCCTCTATGCTATCCTATCCTCTATCCTATCCTATCCTCTACCCTAAAATATCCTCTATCCTATCCTATCCTCTATCCTATTGTATCCTCTATCCTATCCCATCCTCTATCCTATCCTATCCTCTATCCTATCCTATCCTCTATCCTATCCTCTATCCTATCCCATCCTGTATCCTATCCTATCCTTTATCCTATAATATCCTCTATTCTATCCAATCCTCTATCCTATCCATTCCTCTATTCTATAATATCCTCTATCCTATCCAATCCTCTATCCTATCCTCTATCCTATCCCATCCTCTATCCTATCCTATCCTTTATCCTATAATATCCTCTATCCTATCCTATACTCTATCCTATCCAATCGTCTATACTATGATATCCTCTATCCTATCCAATCCTCTATCCTATCCATTCCTCTATTCTATAATATCCTCTATCCTATCCAATCCACTATCCTATCCTCTATCCTATCCTATCCTCTACCGTAAAATATCCTCTATACTATCCAATCCCCTATCCTGTCCTCTATCCTATCCTATCCTCTATCCTATCCTATCCTCTATTCTATCCTATCCTGTATCCTATCCTATCCTCAATCCTATCCTATCCCGTATCCTATCCTATCATTTCCTCTTCTATCCTCTATCATATACTACCGTTTGTCCTATCCTATCCTCTATCCTATCCTATCCTCTATCCTATAATATCATATATCCTACCCTATCCTCTATCCTATCCTATCCTGAATCCTATCCTATCCCGTATCCTATCCTATCATTTCCTATTCTGTCCTCTATCCTATACTAACGTTGGTCCTATCCTATCCTCTATCCTACCCTATCCTCTATCCTATCCTATCCCGTATCCTATCCTATCATTTCCTATTCTATCCTCGATCCTATATTACCGTTTGTCCTATCCTATCCTCTATCCTATCCTATCCTCTATCCTATAATATCATATATCCTACCCTATCCTCTATCCTATAATATCATATATCCTATCCTGTCCTCTATCCTATAATATCATATATCCTATCCTATCCTATATCCTATCCTATCCTCTATCCTCAATCCTGTCCTATCATCTATCCTATCCAATCGTCTATCCTATAATATCCTCTATCCTATCCTATCCTGAATGCTATTATGTATCCTATCCAATCCTCTATCCTATCCTATCCTCTAGCCTATCCTATCCTCTATCCTATCCTATCCTCTATCCTATCCTATCCTCTATCCTATCCTATCCTCTATCCTATCCTATCCTCTATCCTATCCTATCCTCTATCCTATCCTATCCTCAATCCTATCCTATCCCGTATCCTATCCTATCATTTCCTCTTCTATCCTCTATCATATACTACCGTTTGTCCTATCCTATCCTCTATCCTATCCTATCCTCTATCCTATAATATCATATATCCTACCCTATCCTCTATCCTATCCTATCCTGAATCCTATCCTATCCCGTATCCTATCCTATCATTTCCTATTCTGTCCTCTATCCTATACTAACGTTGGTCCTATCCTATCCTCTATCCTACCCTATCCTCTATCCTATCCTATCCCGTATCCTATCCTATCATTTCCTATTCTATCCTCGATCCTATATTACCGTTTGTCCTATCCTATCCTCTATCCTATCCTATCCTCTATCCTATAATATCATATATCCTACCCTATCCTCTATCCTATAATATCATATATCCTATCCTGTCCTCTATCCTATAATATCATATATCCTATCCTATCCTATATCCTATCCTATCCTCTATCCTCAATCCTGTCCTATCATCTATCCTATCCAATCGTCTATCCTATAATATCCTCTATCCTATCCTATCCTGAATGCTATTATGTATCCTATCCAATCCTCTATCCTATCCTATCCTCTAGCCTATCCTATCCTCTATCCTATCCTATCCTCTATCCTATCCTATCCTCTATCCTATCCTATCCTCTATCCTATCCTATCCTATCCTCAATCCTATCCTATCCTCTATCCTATCCTATCCTCTATCCTATCCTATCCTCTAGCCTATCCTATCCTCTATCCTATCCTATCCTCTAGCCTATCCTATCCTCTATCCTATCCTATCCTATCCTCAATCCTATCCTATCCTCTATCCTATCCTATCCTCTATCCTATCCTATCCTCTAGCCTATCCTATCCTCTATCCTAACCTATCCTCTATCCTATAATATCATATATCCTACCCTATCCTCTATCCTATCCTATCCTCTATCCTATAATATCATATATCCTATCCTATCCTATATCCTATCCTATCCTCTATCATATCCTATTTTCTATCCTATCCTATCCTCTATCCTATCCTGTCCTCTATCCTATCCTATCCTCTATCCTATTGTATCCCTATGATATCCTATCCTCTATCCTATCCTATCCTCTATCCTATCCTATCCTCTAGCCTATCCTATCCTCTATCCTAACCTATCCTCTATCCTATCCTATCCTATCCTTAATCCTATCCTATCCTCTATGCTATCCTATCCTCTATCCTATCCTATCCTCTACCCTAAAATATCCTCTATCCTATCCTATCCTCTATCCTATTGTATCCTCTATCCTATCCCATCCTCTATCCTATCCTATCCTCTATCCTATCCTATCCTCTATCCTATCCTCTATCCTATCCCATCCTGTATCCTATCCTATCCTTTATCCTATAATATCCTCTATTCTATCCAATCCTCTATCCTATCCATTCCTCTATTCTATAATATCCTCTATCCTATCCAATCCTCTATCCTATCCTCTATCCTATCCCATCCTCTATCCTATCCTATCCTTTATCCTATAATATCCTCTATCCTATCCTATACTCTGTTGTATCCTATTTGATATCCTATCGTATCCTCTATCCTAACCTATCCTCTATCCTATCCTATCCTCTATCCTATCCTATCGTCTATCCTATAATATCCTCTGTCGTATCCTATTTTCTGTCCTATCCTATCCTCTATCCTATCCTGTCCTCTATTCTATCCTATCCTCTATCCTATCCAATCCTTTATCCTATAATATCCTCTATTCTATCCAATCCTCTATCCTATCCATTCCTCTATTCTATAATATCCTCTATCCTATCCAATCCTCTATCCTATCCTCTATCCTATCCCATCCTCTATCCTATCCTATCCTTTATCCTATAATATCCTCTATCCTATCCTATACTCTGTTGTATCCTATTTGATATCCTATCGTATCCCCTATCCTATCCTATCCTCTATCCTATCCTATCCTCTATCCTATCCTATCGTCTATCCTATAATATCCTCTGTCGTATCCTATTTTCTGTCCTATCCTATCCTCTATCCTATCCTGTCCTCTATTCTATCCTATCCTCTATCCTATCCAATCCTCTATCCTATCCTCTATCCTATCCCATCCTCTATCCTATCCTATCCTTTATCCTATAATATCCTCTATCCTATCCTATACTCTGTTGTATCCCATTTGATATCCTATCGTATCCTCTATCCTATCCTATCCTCTATCCTATCGTATCCTCTATCCTATCCTACCGTTTGTCCTATCCTATCCTCTATCCTATCGTATCCTCTATCCTATCCTATCCTGTATCCTATCCTATCCTTTATCCTATAATATCCTCTATCCTATCCAATCCTCTATACTATCCTATCCTCTGTACTATCCTATCCTCTGTACTATCCTATCCTCTTTCCTATCCTATCCTCTATCCTATTCTATCCTCTATCCTATCCTATCCTCTATCCTATTGTATCCTCTATCCTATCCCATCCTCTATCCTATCCTATCGTCTATCCTATCCTATCCTGTATACTATCCAATCCCCTATCCTATCCTCTTTCCTATCCTATCTTCCATCCTATCCTATCCTCAATCCTATCCTACCGTTTGTCCTATCCTATCCTCTATCCTATCGTATCCTCTATCCTATCCTATCCTGTATCCTATCCTATCCTTTATCCTATAATATCCTCTATCCTATCCAATCCTCTATCCTATCCTATCCTCTGTACTATCCTATCCTCTGTACTATCCTATCCTCTTTCCTATCCTATCCTCTATCCTATTCTATCCTCTATCCTATCCTATCCTCAATCCTATCCTATCCTCTATCCTATCCAATCGTCTATCCTATAATACCCTCTATCCTATCCTATCCTGAATGCTATTATGTATCCTATCCAATCCTCTATCTTATCCAATCCTCTATCCCATAATATCCTCTATTCTATCCAATCCTCTATCCTATCCATTCCTCTATTCTATAATATCCTCTATCCTATCCAATCCTCTATCCTATCCTCTATCCTAACCCATCCTCTATCCTATCCTATCCTTTATCCTATAATATCCTCTATCCTATCCTATCCTCTGTTGTATCCTATTTTCTATCCTATCGTATCCTCTATCCTATCCTATCCTCTAGCCTATCCTATCCTCTATCCTATCCTATCCTCTATCCGATCCTATCCTCAATCCTATCCTATCCTCTATCCTATCCAATCGTCTATCCTATAATATCCTCTATCCTATCCTATCCAGAATGCTATTATGTATCCGATCCAATCCTCTATCTTATCCAATCCTCTATCCCATAATATCCTCTATTCCATCCAATCCTCTATCCTATCCATTCCTCTATTCTGTAATATCCTCTATCCTATCCAATCCTCTATCCTATCCTCTATCCTATCCCATCCTCTATCCTATCCTATCCTCTATCCTATAATATCCTCTATCCTATCCTATCCTCTGTTGTATCCTATTTTCTATCCTATCCTATATTCTATCCCATCCTGTCCTCTATCCTATCCTATCCTCTATCCTATCGTATCCCTATGATATCCTATCCTCTATCCTATCCTATCGTCTATCCTATAATATCCTCTATCCTATCCTATCCTCTATCCTATCCAATCCCCTATCCTATCCTCAATCTTATCCTATCCTCTATCCTATAATATCCTCTATCCTATCCAATCCTCTATCCTATCCAATCCTCTATCCTATAATATCCTCCATACTATCCAATCCTCTATCCTGTCCTCTATCCTATCCTCTATACTATCCTCTATCCTATCCTCTATCCTATCCAATCGTCTATCCTATAATATCCTCTATCCTATCCTATCCTGAATGCTATTATGTATCCTATCCAATCCTCTATCTTATCCAATCCTCTATCCCATAATATCCTCTATTCTATCCAATCCTCTATCCTATCCATTCCTCTATCCTGTAATATCCTCTATCCTCTTCTATCCTGAATGCTATTATGTATCCTATCCAATCCTCTATCTTATCCAATCTTCTATCCCATAATATCCTCTATTCCATCCAATCCTCTATCCTATCGTATCCTCTCTCCTATCCTATCATCTATCCTATCCTATCCTCTATCCTATCCTATCCTCTATCCTATCGTATCCTCTATCCTATCCCATCCTCTAACGTATCCTATCATCTATCCTATCCTATCCTATATCCTATAATATCCTGTATCCTATCCTATACTCTATCCTATCCTATCCTCTATCCTATCCAATCCCCTATCCTATCCTCAATCTTATCCTATCCTCTATCCTATAATATCCTCTATCCTATCCAATCCTCTATCCTATCCAATCCTCTATCCTATAATATCCTCTATACTATCCAATCCTCTATCCTGTCCTCTATCCTATCCTCTATCTTATCCAATCCTCTATCCCATAATATCCTCTATTCTATCGAATCCTCTATCCTATCCATTCCTCTATTCTATAATATCCTCTATCCAATCCTCTATCCTATCCTCTATGCTATCCTATCCTCTATCCTATCCTATTATCTACCCTAAAATATCCTCTATCCTATCCTATCCTCTATCCTATTGTATCCTCTATCCTATCCCATCCTCTATCCTATCCTATCCTCTATCCTATCCTATCCTCTATCCTATCCTATCCTCTATCCTATCCTATCCTCTATCCTATAATATCATATATCCTATCCTATCCTATATCCTATCCTATCCTCTATCCTATCCTATCCTCTATCCTATCCTATCCTCAATCCTATCCTATCCTCTATCCTATCCAATCGTCTATCCTATAATATCCTCTATCCTATCCTATCCTGAATGCTATTATGTATCCTATCCAATCCTCTATCTTATCCAATCCTCTATCCCATAATATCCTCTATCCTATCCTATCCTCTATTATATCCTATCCTCTATCCTATCCTATCCTCTATCCTATAATATCATATATCCTATCCTATCCTATATCCTATCCTATCCTCTATCCTATCCTATCCTCTATCTTATCCAATCCTCTATCCCATAATATCCTCTATTCTATCCAATCCTCTATCCTATCCATTCCTCTATTCTATAATATCCTCTATCCTATACTATCCTTTATGCTATAATATCCTCTATCCTATCCTATCCCCTGTTGTATCCTATTTTCTATCCTATCGTATCCTCTATCCTATCCTATCCTCTAGCCTATCCTATCCTCTATCCTATCCTATCCTCTATCCGATCCTATCCTCAATCCTATCCTATCCTCTATCCTATCCAATCGTCTATCCTATAATATCCTCTATCCTATCCTATCCTCCATCCTATCCAATCCTCTATCCTATAATATCCTGTATCCTATCCTATACTCTATCCTATCCTATCCTCTATCCTATCCAATCCCCTATCCTATCCTCAATCTTATCCTATCCTCTATCCTATAATATCCTCTATCCTATCCAATCCTCCATCCTATCCAATCCTCTATCCTATAATATCCTCTATACTATCCAATCCTCTATCCTGTCCTCTATCCTATCCTCTATCTTATCCAATCCTCTATCCCATAATATCCTCTATTCTATCGAATCCTCTATCCTATATATTCCTCTATTCTATAATATCCTCTATCCTATCCTCTATGCTATCCTATCCTCTATCCTATCCTATCCTCTACCCTAAAATATCCTCTATCCTATCCTATCCTCTATCCTATTGTATCCTCTATCCTATCCCATCCTCTATCCTATCCTATCCTCTATCCTATCCTATCCTCTATCCTATCCTAACCTCTATCCTATAATATCATATATCCTATCCTATCCTATATCCTATCCTATCCTCTATCCTATCCTATCCTCTATCCTATCCTATCCTCTATCCTATAATATCATATATCCTATCCTATCCTATATCCTATCCTATCCTCAATACTATCCCATCCTCTATCCTATCCTATCCTCTATCCTATCCTACCGTTTGTCCTATCCTATCCTCTATCCTATCCTATCCTCTATCCTATCGTACCCTCTATCCTATCCTATCCTCCATAGTATCCTATCCTCCATAGTATCCTATCCTCTATCCTATCCTCTATCCTATCCTATCCTGAATCCTATCCAATCCACTATCCTATCCTATCCTATCCTAACCTCTAGATTATCCTATCCACTATCCTATCCTATCGTCTATCCTATAATATCCTCTATCTAATCCTCTATCCTATCGTATCCTCTGTCCTTTCCCATCCTCTAACTTATCCTATCATCTATCCTATCCTATCCTATATCCTGTAATATCCTATATCCTATCCTATACTCTATCCTATCCTATCCTCTGTCCTATCCTATCCTCTATCCTATCCTATCCTCTATCCTATCGTATCCTCTATCCTATCCCATCCTCTATCCTATCCTATCCTCTATCCTATCCAATCGTCTATCCTATCCTATCCTCTATCCTATCCTATCCTCTATCCAATAATATCATATATCCTATCCTATCCTCTATCCTATAATATCATATATCCAATCCTATTCTCTATCCTATAATATCCTCTATCCTATCCTATCCAATCCCCTATCCTATCCTCTATCATATCCTATCCTGTATCCTATCGTATCCTCTATCCTATCCTATCCTCTATCCTATCCTATCGTCTATCCTATAATATCCTCTATCCTATCCTATCTTCTATCCTATCCAATCCCCTATCCTATCCTCAATCTTATCCTATCCTCCATCCTATAATATTCTCTATCCTATCCAATCCCCTATCCTATCCTATCCTCTAGCCTATCCTATCCTCTATCCTATCCTACCGTTTGTCCTATCTTATCCTCTAGCCTATCCTATCCTCTATCCTATCCTATCCTCTATCCTATCCTATCGTCTATCCTATAATATCCTCTATCCTATCCTATCTTCTATCCTATCCAATCCCCTATCCTATCCTCTATCATATCCTATCCTCTATCCTATCCTACCGTTTGTCCTATCCTATCCTCTATCCTATCCTATCCTCTATCCTATCGTACCCTCTATCCTATCCTATCCTCCATAGTATCCTATCCTCTATCCTATCCTCTATCCTATCCTATCCTGAATCCTATCCAATCCCCTATCCTATCCTATCCTATCCTAACCTCTAGACTATCCTATCCTCTATCATATCCTACCGTTTGTCCTATCCTATCCTCTATCCTATCCTATCCACTATCCTATCGTATCCTCTATCCTATCCTATCCTCTATCCTATCCTATTTTCTATCCTATAATATCCTCTATCTAATCCTCTATCCAATCCTATCCTATATCCTATCGTATCCTCTGTCCTTTCCCATCCTCTAACGTATCCTATCATCTATCCTATCCTATCCTATATCCTATAATATCCTGTATCCTATCCTATACTCTATCCTATCCTATCCTCTGTCCTATCCTATCCTCTATCCTATCCTATCTTCTATCCTATCGTATCCTCTATCCTATCCCATCCTCTATCCTATCCTATCCTCTATCCTATCCTATCCACTATCCTCTCCTATCCAATATCCTATCCTATCCTCTATCCTATCCTATCCTCTATCCTATGCTATCCTCTATCCTATCCTATCCTCAATCCTATCCTATCCCCTAACCTATACTATCCTCTATCCTATTCCAATCCTCTATCCAATCCAATCCCCTATCCTATCCTGAATCCTATCCTATCCCCTATCCTATCCTATCCTATCGTATCCTCTAGCCTATCCTATCCTCTATCCTATCCTCCCGTTTGTCCTATCCTATCCTCTATCCTATCCTATCGTCTATCCTATAATATCCTCTATCCTATCCTATCTTCTATCCTATCCAATCCCCTATCCTATCCTCAATCTTATCCTATCCTCCATCCTATAATATTCTCTATCCTATCCTATCCTCTATCCTATCCTATCCTCTATCCTATCCTCTATCCTATCCCATCCTGTATCCTATCCTATCCTTTATCCTATAATATCCTCTATTCTATCCAATCCTCTATCCTATCCATTCCTCTATTCTATAATATCCTCTATCCTATCCAATCCTCTATCCTATCCTCTATCCTATCCCATCCTCTATCCTATCCTATCCTTTATCCTATAATATCCTCTATCCTATCCTATACTCTGTTGTATCCTATTTGATATCCTATCGTATCCTATCCTATCCTATCCTGTATCCTATCCTATCCTTTATCCTATAATATCCTCTATTCTATCCAATCCTCTATCCTATCCATTCCTCTATTCTATAATATCCTCTATCCTATCCAATCCTCTATCCTATCCTCTGTCCTATCCCATCCTCTATCCTATCCTATCCTTTATCCTATAATATCCTCTATCCTATCCTATACTCTGTTGTATCCTATTTGATATCCTATCGTATCCCCTATCCTATCCTATCCTCTATCCTATCCTATCCTCTATCCTATCCTATCGTCTATCCTATAATATCCTCTGTCGTATCCTATTTTCTGTCCTATCCTATCCTCTATCCTATCCTGTCCTCTATTCTATCCTATCCTCTATCCTATCCAATCCTCTATCCTATCCTCTATCCTATCCAATCCTCTATCCTATCCTCTATCCTATCCCATCCTCTATCCTATCCTATCCTTTATCCTATAATATCCTCTATCCTATCCTATACTCTGTTGTATCCTATTTGATATCCTATCGTATCCTCTATCCTATCCTATCCTCTATCCTATCGTATCCTCTATCCTATCCTACCGTTTGTCCTATCCTATCCTCTATCCTATCGTATCCTCTATCCTATCCTATCCTGTATCCTATCCTATCCTTTATCCTATAATATCCTCTATCCTATCCAATCCTCTATTCTATCCTATCCTCTGTACTATCCTATCCTCTGTACTATCCTATCCTCTTTCCTATCCTATCCTCTATCCTATTCTATCCTCTATCCTATCCTATCCTCTATCCTATTGTATCCTCTATCCTATCCCATCCTCTATCCTATCCTATCGTCTATCCTATCCTATCCTGTATACTATCCAATCCCCTATCCTATCCTCTTTCCTATCCTATCTTCCATCCTATCCTATCCTCAATCCTATCCTACCGTTTGTCCTATCCTATCCTCTATCCTATCGTATCCTCTATCCTATCCTATCCTGTATCCTATCCTATCCTTTATCCTATAATATCCTCTATCCTATCCAATCCTCTATCCTATCCTATCCTCTGTACTATCCTATCCTCTGTACTATCCTATCCTCTTTCCTATCCTATCCTCTATCCTATTCTATCCTCTATCCTATCCTATCCTCTATCCTATCCTATCCTCTATCCTATCCTATCCTCTAGCCTATCCTATCCTCTATCCTATCTTATCCTCTATCCTATCCTATCCTCAATCCTATCCTATCCTCTATCCTATCCAATCGTCTATCCTATAATATCCTCTATCCTATCCTATCCTGAATGCTATTATGTATCCTATCCAATCCTCTATCTTATCCAATCCTCTATCCCATAATATCCTCTATTCTATCCAATCCTCTATCCTATCCATTCCTCTATTCTATAATATCCTCTATCCTATCCAATCCTCTATCCTATCCTCTATCCTAACCCATCCTCTATCCTATCCTATCCTTTATCCTATAATATCCTCTATCCTATCCTATCCTCTGTTGTATCCTATTTTCTATCCTATCGTATCCTCTATCCTATCCTATCCTCTAGCCTATCCTATCCTCTATCCTATCCTATCCTCTATCCGATCCTATCCTCAATCCTATCCTATCCTCTATCCTATCCAATCGTCTATCCTATAATATCATCTATCCTATCCTATCCAGAATGCTATTATGTATCCGATCCAATCCTCTATCTTATCCAATCCTCTATCCCATAATATCCTCTATTCCATCCAATCCTCTATCCTATCCATTCCTCTATTCTGTAATATCCTCTATCCTATCCAATCCTCTATCCTATCCTCTATCCTATCCCATCCTCTATCCTATCCTATCCTCTATCCTATAATATCCTCTATCCTATCCTATCCTCTGTTGTATCCTATTTTCTATCCTATCCTATATTCTATCCCATCCTGTCCTCTATCCTATCCTATCCTCTATCCTATCGTATCCCTATGATATCCTATCCTCTATCCTATCCTATCGTCTATCCTATAATATCCTCTATCCTATCCTATCCTCTATCCTATCCAATCCCCTATCCTATCCTCAATCTTATCCTATCCTCTATCCTATAATATCCTCTATCCTATCCAATCCTCTATCCTATCCAATCCTCTATCCTATAATATCCTCCATACTATCCAATCCTCTATCCTGTCCTCTATCCTATCCTCTATACTATCCTCTATCCTATCCTCTATCCTATCCAATCGTCTATCCTATAATATCCTCTATCCTATCCTATCCTGAATGCTATTATGTATCCTATCCAATCCTCTATCTTATCCAATCCTCTATCCCATAATATCCTCTATTCTATCCAATCCTCTATCCTATCCATTCCTCTATCCTGTAATATCCTCTATCCTCTTCTATCCTGAATGCTATTATGTATCCTATCCAATCCTCTATCTTATCCAATCTTCTATCCCATAATATCCTCTATTCTATCCAATCCTCTATCCTATCGTATCCTCTCTCCTATCCTATCATCTATCCTATCCTATCCTCTATCCTATCCTATCCTCTATCCTATCGTATCCTCTATCCTATCCCATCCTCTAACGTATCCTATCATCTATCCTATCCTATCCTATATCCTATAATATCCTGTATCCTATCCTATACTCTATCCTATCCTATCCTCTATCCTATCCAATCCCCTATCCTATCCTCAATCTTATCCTATCCTCTATCCTATAATATCCTCTATCCTATCCAATCCTCTATCCTATCCAATCCTCTATCCTATAATATCCTCTATACTATCCAATCCTCTATCCTGTCCTCTATCCTATCCTCTATCTTATCCAATCCTCTATCCCATAATATCCTCTATTCTATCGAATCCTCTATCCTATCCATTCCTCTATTCTATAATATCCTCTATCCAATCCTCTATCCTATCCTCTATGCTATCCTATCCTCTATCCTATCCTATCCTCTACCCTAAAATATCCTCTATCCTATCCTATCCTCTATCCTATTGTATCCTCTATCCTATCCCATCCTCTATCCTATCCTATCCTCTATCCTATCCTATCCTCTATCCTATCCTATCCTCTATCCTATCCTATCCTCTATCCTATAATATCATATATCCTATCCTATCCTATATCCTATCCTATCCTCTATCCTATCCTATCCTCTATCCTATCCTATCCTCAATCCTATCCTATCCTCTATCCTATCCAATCGTCTATCCTATAATATCCTCTATCCTATCCTATCCTGAATGCTATTATGTATCCTATCCAATCCTCTATCTTATCCAATCCTCTATCCCATAATATCCTCTATCCTATCCTATCCTCTATTATATCCAATCCTCTATCCTATCCTATCCTCTATCCTATAATATCATATATCCTATCCTATCCTATATCCTATCCTATCCTCTATCCTATCCTATCCTCTATCTTATCCAATCCTCTATCCCATAATATCCTCTATTCTATCCAATCCTCTATCCTATCCATTCCTCTATTCTATAATATCCTCTATCCTATCCAATCCTCTATCCTATCCTCTATCCTATCCCATCCTCTATCCTATCCTATCGTCTATCCTATAATATCCTCTATCCTATCCTATCCTCTGTTGTATCCTATTTTCTATCCTATCATATCCTCTATCCCATCCTGTCCTCTATCCTATCCTATCCTCTATCCTATCGTATCCCTATGATATCCTATCCTCTATCCTATCCTATCGTCTATCCTATAATATCCTCTATCCTATCCTATCCTCTATCCTATCCAATCCTCTATCCTATAATATCCTCTATACTATCCAATCCTCTATCCTGTCCTCTATCCTATCCTCTATACTATCCTCTATCCTATCCTCTATCCTATCCAATCGTCTATCCTATAATATCCTCTATCCTATCCTATCCTGAATGCTATTATGTATCCTATCCAATCCTCTATCTTATCCAATCCTCTATCCCATAATATCCTCTATTCTATCCAATCCTCTATCCTCTTCTATCCTGAATGCTATTATGTATCCTATCCAATCCTCTATCTTATCCAATCTGCTATCCCATAATATCCTCTATTCTATCCAATCCACTATCCTATCGTATCCTCTCTCCTATCCTATCATCTATCCTATCCTATCCTATCCTCTATCCTATCCTATCCTCTATCCTATCGTATCCTCTAGCCTATCCTATCCTCTATCCTATCCTACCGTTTGTCCTATCCTATCCTCTATCATATCTTATCCTCTATCCTATCGTATCCTCTATCCTATCGTATCCTCTATCATATCCCATCCTCTAACGTATCCTATCATCTATCCTATCCTATCCTATATCCTATAATATCCTGTATCCTATCCTATACTCTATCCTATCCTATCCTCTATCCTATCCAATCCCCTATCCTATCCTCAATCTTATCCTATCCTCTATCCTATAATATCCTCTATCCTATCCAATCCTCCATCCTATCCAATCCTCTATCCTATAATATCCTCTATACTATCCAATCCTCTATCCTGTCCTCTATCCTATCCTCTATCTTATCCAATCCTCTATCCCATAATATCCTCTATTCTATCGAATCCTCTATCCTATCCATTCCTCTATTCTATAATATCCTCTATCCTATCCTCTATGCTATCCTATCCTCTATCCTATCCTATCCTCTACCCTAAAATATCCTCTATCCTATCCTATCCTCTATCCTATTGTATCCTCTATCCTATCCCATCCTCTATCCTATCCTATCCTCTATCCTATCCTATCCTCTATCCTATCCTATCCTCTATCCTATAATATCATATATCCTATCCTATCCTATATCCTATCCTATCCTCTATCCTATCCTATCCTCTATCCTATCCTATCCTCTATCCTATAATATCATATATCCTATCCTATCCTATATCCTATCCTATCCTCAATACTATCCCATCCTCTATCCTATCCTACCGTTTGTCCTATCCTATCCTCTATCCTATCCTATCCTCTATCCTATCGTACCCTCTATCCTATCCTATCCTCCATAGTATCCTATCCTCCATAGTATCCTATCCTCTATCCTATCCTCTATCCTATCCTATCCTGAATCCTATCCAATCCACTATCCTATCCTATCCTATCCTAACCTCTAGATTATCCTATCCACTATCCTATCCTATCGTCTATCCTATAATATCCTCTATCTAATCCTCTATCCTATCGTATCCTCTGTCCTTTCCCATCCTCTAACTTATCCTATCATCTATCCTATCCTATCCTATATCCTGTAATATCCTGTATCCTATCCTATACTCTATCCTATCCTATCCTCTGTCCTATCCTATCCTCTATCCTATCCTATCCTCTATCCTATCGTATCCTCTATCCTATCCCATCCTCTATCCTATCCTATCCTCTATCCTATCCAATCGTCTATCCTATCCTATCCTCTATCCTATCCTATCCTCTATCCAATAATATCATATATCCTATCCTATCCTCTATCCTATAATATCATATATCCTATCCTATCCTCTATCCTATAATATCATATATCCAATCCTATTCTCTATCCTATAATATCCTCTATCCTATCCTATCCAATCCCCTATCCTATCCTCTATCCTATCCTATCCTGTATCCTATCGTATCCTCTATCCTATCCTATCCTCTATCCTATCCTATCGTCTATCCTATAATATCCTCTATCCTATCCTATCTTCTATCCTATCCAATCCCCTATCCTATCCTCAATCTTATCCTATCCTCCATCCTATAATATTCTCTATCCTATCCAATCCCCTATCCTATCCTATCCTCTAGCCTATCCTATCCTCTATCCTATCCTACCGTTTGTCCTATCTTATCCTCTAGCCTATCCTATCCTCTATCCTATCCTATCCTCTATCCTATCCTATCGTCTATCCTATAATATCCTCTATCCTATCCTATCTTCTATCCTATCCAATCCCCTATCCTATCCTCTATCATATCCTATCCTCTATCCTATCCTACCGTTTGTCCTATCCTATCCTCTATCCTATCCTATCCTCTATCCTATCGTACCCTCTATCCTATCCTATCCTCCATAGTATCCTATCCTCTATCCTATCCTCTATCCTATCCTATCCTGAATCCTATCCAATCCCCTATCCTATCCTATCCTATCCTAACCTCTAGACTATCCTATCCTCTATCATATCCTACCGTTTGTCCTATCCTATCCTCTATCCTATCCTATCCACTATCCTATCGTATCCTCTATCCTATCCTATCCTCTATCCTATCCTATTTTCTATCCTATAATATCCTCTATCTAATCCTCTATCCAATCCTATCCTATATCCTATCGTATCCTCTGTCCTTTCCCATCCTCTAACGTATCCTATCATCTATCCTATCCTATCCTATATCCTATAATATCCTGTATCCTATCCTATACTCTATCCTATCCTATCCTCTGTCCTATCCTATCCTCTATCCTATCCTATCTTCTATCCTATCGTATCCTCTATCCTATCCCATCCTCTATCCTATCCTATCCTCTATCCTATCCAATCGTCTATCCTATAATATCCTCTATCCTATCCTATCCTCTATCCTATAATATCATATATCCTATCCTATCCTCTATCCTATCCTATCCTCTATCCTATAATATCATATATCCTATCCTATCCTCTATCCAATCCAATCCCCTATCCTATCCTGAATCCTATCCTATCCCCTATCCTATCCTATCCTATCGTATCCTCTAGCCTATCCTATCCTCTATCCTATCCTCCCGTTTGTCCTATCCTATCCTCTATCCTATCCTATCCTCTATCGTATCGTATCCTCTATCCTATCCCATCCTCTAACGTATCCTATCATCTATCCTATCCCATCCTCTATCCTATCCTATCCTCTATCCTATCCAATCGTCTATCCTATAATATCCTCTATCCTATCCTATCCTCTATCCTATAATATCATATATCCTATCCTATCCTCTATCCTATCCTATCCTCTATCCTATAATATCATCTATCCTATCCCATCCTCTATCCTATCCTATCCTCTATCCTATCCAATCGTCTATCCTATAATATCCTCTATCCTATCCTATCCTCTATCCTATAATATCATATATCCTATCCTATCCTATATCCTATCCTATCCTCTATCCTATCCTATCCTCTATCCTATCCTATCCTCTATCCTATAATATCATATATCCTATCCTATCCTATATCCTATCCTATCCTCAATACTATCCCATCCTCTATCCTATCCTACCGTTTGTCCTATCCTATCCTCTATCCTATCCTATCCTCTATCCTATCGTACCCTCTATCCTATCCTATCCTCCATAGTATCCTATCCTCCATAGTATCCTATCCTCTATCCTATCCTCTATCCTATCCTATCCTGAATCCTATCCAATCCACTATCCTATCCTATCCTATCCTAACCTCTAGATTATCCTATCCACTATCCTATCCTATCGTCTATCCTATAATATCCTCTATCTAATCCTCTATCCTATCGTATCCTCTGTCCTTTCCCATCCTCTAACTTATCCTATCATCTATCCTATCCTATCCTATATCCTGTAATATCCTGTATCCTATCCTATACTCTATCCTATCCTATCCTCTGTCCTATCCTATCCTCTATCCTATCCTATCCTCTATCCTATCGTATCCTCTATCCTATCCCATCCTCTATCCTATCCTATCCTCTATCCTATCCAATCGTCTATCCTATCCTATCCTCTATCCTATCCTATCCTCTATCCAATAATATCATATATCCTATCCTATCCTCTATCCTATAATATCATATATCCTATCCTATCCTCTATCCTATAATATCATATATCCAATCCTATTCTCTATCCTATAATATCCTCTATCCTATCCTATCCAATCCCCTATCCTATCCTCTATCCTATCCTATCCTGTATCCTATCGTATCCTCTATCCTATCCTATCCTCTATCCTATCCTATCGTCTATCCTATAATATCCTCTATCCTATCCTATCTTCTATCCTATCCAATCCCCTATCCTATCCTCAATCTTATCCTATCCTCCATCCTATAATATTCTCTATCCTATCCAATCCCCTATCCTATCCTATCCTCTAGCCTATCCTATCCTCTATCCTATCCTACCGTTTGTCCTATCTTATCCTCTAGCCTATCCTATCCTCCTATCCTATCCTATCCTCTATCCTATCCTATCGTCTATCCTATAATATCCTCTATCCTATCCTATCTTCTATCCTATCCAATCCCCTATCCTATCCTCTATCATATCCTATCCTCTATCCTATCCTACCGTTTGTCCTATCCTATCCTCTATCCTATCCTATCCTCTATCCTATCGTACCCTCTATCCTATCCTATCCTCCATAGTATCCTATCCTCTATCCTATCCTCTATCCTATCCTATCCTGAATCCTATCCAATCCCCTATCCTATCCTATCCTATCCTAACCTCTAGACTATCCTATCCTCTATCATATCCTACCGTTTGTCCTATCCTATCCTCTATCCTATCCTATCCACTATCCTATCGTATCATCTATCCTATCCTATCCTCTATCCTATTCCTATTTTCTATCCTATAATATCCTCTATCTAATCCTCTATCCAATCCTATCCTATATCCTATCGTATCCTCTGTCCTTTCCCATCCTCTAACGTATCCTATCATCTATCCTATCCTATCCTATATCCTATAATATCCTGTATCCTATCCTATACTCTATCCTATCCTATCCTCTGTCCTATCCTATCCTCTATCCTATCCTATCTTCTATCCTATCGTATCCTCTATCCTATCCCATCCTCTATCCTATCCTATCCTCTATCCTATCCAATCGTCTATCCTATAATATCCTCTATCCTATCCTATCCTCTATCCTATAATATCATATATCCTATCCTATCCTCTATCCTATCCTATCCTCTATCCTATAATATCATATATCCTATCCTATCCTCTATCCTATCCTATCCTCTATCCTATCCTATCCTCTATCCTATCCTATCCTCTATCCTATCCTATCCTCTATCCTATCCTATCCTATCCTCTATCCTATCCTATCCTCTATCCTATCCTATCCTCTATCCTATAATATCATATATCCTATCCTATTCTCTATCCTATCCTATCCACTATCCTCTCCTATCCAATATCCTATCCTATCCTCTATCCTATCCTATCCTCTATCCTATGCTATCCTCTATCCTATCCTATCCTCAATCCTATCCTATCCCCTAACCTATACTATCCTCTATCCTATTCCAATCCTCTATCCAATCCAATCCCCTATCCTATCCTGAATCCTATCCTATCCCCTATCCTATCCTATCCTATCGTATCCTCTAGCCTATCCTATCCTCTATCCTATCCTCCCGTTTGTCCTATCCTATCCTCTATCCTATCCTATCCTCTATCCTATCGTATCCTCTATCCTATCCCATCCTCTAACGTATCCTATCATCTATCCTATCCCATCCTCTATCCTATCCTATCCTCTATCCTATCCAATCGTCTATCCTATAATATCCTCTATCCTATCCTATCCTCTATCCTATAATATCATATATCCTATCCTATCCTCTATCCTATCCTATCCTCTATCCTATAATATCATATATCCTATCCTATCCTCTATCCTATCCTATCCTCTATCCTATCCTCTATCCTATCCTATCCTCTATCCTATCCTATCCTCTATCCTATCCTATCCTCTATCCTATAATATCATATATCCTATCCTATTCTCTATCCTATCCTATCCACTATCCTCTCCTATCCAATATCCTATCCTATCCTCTATCCTATCCTATCCTCTATCCTATGCTATCCTCTATCCTATCCTATCCTCAATCCTATCCTATCCCCTAACCTATACTATCCTCTATCCTATTCCAATCCTCTATCCAATCCAATCCCCTATCCTATCCTGAATCCTATCCTATCCCCTATCCTATCCTATCCTATCGTATCCTCTAGCCTATCCTATCCTCTATCCTATCCTCCCGTTTGTCCTATCCTATCCTCTATCCTATAATATCCTCTATCTATCCTATACTCTATCCCATAATATCCTGTATCGTATCCTATCCTCTATCCTATCTTCTATCCTATCCGCTATCCTATCCCGTCCTCAATCCTATCCTGTATCCTATCCAACCCTCTATCCTATCCAATCCTCTATCCTATCCTCTATCCTATCCTATCCTCAATCCTATCCTATCCTCTATCCTATCCTACCGTTTGTCCTATCCTATCTTCTAGCCTATCCTGTCCTCTATCCTATCCTACCGATTGTCCTATCATATCGTCTATTCTATCCTATCCTCTATCCTATCGTATCCTCTATTGTATCCTATCCTCTATCCTATCCTATCGTCTATCCTATAATATCCTCTATCCTATCCTATCCTCCATCCTATCCAATCCCCTATCCTATCCTCAATCTTATCCTATCCTCCATCCTATAATATCCTCTATCCTATCCAATCGTCTATCCTATAATATCCTCTATCCTATCCTATCCTCTATCCTATCCTATCATCTATCCTATCCTATCCTCTATCCTATCCTATCCTCTATCCTATAATATCCTCTATTCTATCCAATTCTCTATCCTATTCTCTATCCTAACATCTATCCCATCCAATCCCCTATCCTATACTCCATCCTATAATATCCTCTATCCTATCCAATCCTCTATCCTATCCTATCCTCTATCCTACCCTATCCTCTTTCCTATCCTATCCTCTATCCTATTCTATCCTATTCTATCCTCTATCCTATCCTCTATCCTATCCTATGCTCCATCCTATCCAGTCCCCTATCCTATCCTCTATCCTATGCTATCCTCTATCCTATCCTATCCTCTATCCTATAATATCTTCTATCCTATCCAATCCTCTATCCTATCCTATCCTCTATCCTATCCAATCGTCTATCCAAAAATATCCTCTATCCTATCCTATCCTGAATGCTATCCTCTATCCTATCCAATCCTTTATCCTATCCAATCCTCTATTCTATGATATCCTCTATCCTATCCTCTATCCTATCCTCCATCCTATACTCTATCCTATCCTCTATCCTATCATATCCTCAATGCATTCCTGTATCCTATCCAATCCTCTATCCTATCCTATCCTCTATGCTATAATATCATATATCGTATCCTATACTCTATCCTATCCTATCCTCTATGCTATAATATCATATATCGTATCCTATTCTCTATCCTATCCTATCCTCTATCCTATCCTATCCTCTATCCTATCCTATCATCTATCCTATCCTATCCTCTATCCTATAATATCCTCTATCCTATCCTATCCTCTATCCTATAATATCCGCTATCCTATCCCGTCCTCAATCCTATCCTGTATCCTATCCAACCCTCTATCCTATCCAATCCTCTATCCTATCCTCTATCCTATCCTATCCTCAATCCTATCCTATCCTCTATCCTATCCTACCGTCTATCCTACAATATCCCCTATCCTATCCAATCCTCTATCCTATCCTCTATTATATCCTATCCTCTATCCTATTCTATCCTCTATCCTATCGTATCCTCTATCCTATCACATCCTCTATCCTATCCTATCGTCTATCCTACAATATCCCCTATCCTATCCAATCCTCTATCCTATCCTCTATCCTATCCTATCCTCTATCCTATTCTATCCTCTATCCTATCCTATCCTCTATCCTATCCTATCCTCTATCCTATACAATCCTCTATCCTATACAATCCTCTATCCTATAATATCCTCAATCCTATCCAATCCACTATCCTACCCTCTATCCTATGCTCTATCCTATCCTATCCTCAATCCTATCCTATCCCCTATCCTATCCTATCCTCTATCCTGTCGTATCCTCTGTCCTATCCTATCCTCTATCCTGTCGTATCGTCTGTCCTATCCTATCCTCTATCTTATCCTCTACCCTATCGTCTATCCTATAATATCCAATATCCTATCCAATCCTCTATCCTATCCTCTATCCTATCCTATCCTCTATCCTATTCTATTCTCTATCCTATCGTATCCTCTATCCTATCACATCCTCTATCCTATCCTATCGTCTATCCTACAATATCCCCTATCCTATCCAATCCTCTATCCTATCCTCTATCCTATTCTATCCTCTATCCTATCCTATCATCTATCCTATCCTATCCTCTATCCTATACAATCCTCTATCCTATCCTATTCTCTATCCTATACAATCCTCTATCCTATAATGTCCTCAATCCTATCCAATCCTCTATCCTACCCTCTATCCTATGTTCTATCCTATCCTATCCTCAATCCTATCCTATCCCCTATCCTATCCTATTCTCTAGCCTGTCGTATTCTCTGTCCTATCCTATCCTCTATCCTGTCGTATCCTCTGTCCTATCCTATCCTCTATCCTGTCGTATCGTCTGTCCTATCCTATCCTCTATCTTATCCTCTACCCTATCGTCTATCCTATAATATCCAATATCCTATCCAATCCTCTATCCTATCCTCTATCCTATCCTATCCTCTATCCTATTCTATCCTCTATCCTATCGCATCCTCTATCCTATCACATCCTCTATCCTATCCTATCGTCTATCCTACAATATCCCCTATCCTATCCAATCCTCTATCCTATCCTCTATCCTATCCTATCCTCTATCCTATTCTATCCTCTAGCCTATCCTATCCCCTATCCTATCCTATCCTCTATCCTATACAATCCTCTATCCTATCCTGTCCTCTATCCTATACAATCCTCTATCCTATAATATCATCAATCCTATCCAATCCTCTATCCTACCCTCTATCCTATGCTCTATCCTATCCTATCCTCAATCCTATCCTATCCCCTATCCTATCCTATCCTCTAGCCTGTCGTATCCTCTGTCCTATCCTATCCTCTATCCTGTCGTATCGTCTGTCCTATCCTATCCTGTATCCTATCCTCTATCATATCCTCTATCCTATCCTCTATCCTATCGACATTCCAATAATATCCAATATCCTATCCAATCCTCTATCCTATCCTCTATCCTATCCTATCCTCAATCCTATCCTATCCCCTATCCTATCCTATCCTCTATCCTGTCGTATCCTCTGTCCTATCCTATCCTCTATCTTATACTCTACCCTATCGTCTATCCTATAATATCCAATATCCTATCCAATCCTCTATCCTATCCTCTAGCCTATCCAATCCTCTATCCTATTCTATCCTCTATCCTATCGTATCCTCTATCCTATCACATCCTCTATCCTATCCTATCGTCTATCCTACAATATCCCCTATCCTATCCAATCCTCTATACTATCCTCTATCCTATCCTATCCTCTATCCTATTCTATCCTCTATCCTATCCTATCCTCTATCCTATCCGATCTTCTATCCTATACAATCCTCTATCCTATCGTATCCTCTATCCTATCCCATCCTGTATCCTATCCTATCCTCTATCCTATCCAATCGTCTATCCTATAATATCCTCTATGCTATCCTATCCTGAATGCTATCCTGTATCCTATCCAATCCTCTTTCCTATCCTCTCCTCTATCCTATCGTATCCTCTATCCTATCCCATTCTCTAACGTAACCTATCATCTATCCTATCCTATCCTATATCCTATAATATCCTGTATCCTGTCCTATTCTCTATCCTATCCTATCCTCTGTCCTATCCTATCCTCTATCCTATCCTATCATCTATCCTAAAATATCCTCTATCCTATCCAATCCTCTATACTATCCTCTATCCTATCCTCTATCCTATCCTATCCTCAATCCTATCCTATCCCCAATCCTATCCTATCCTATCCTATCCACTATCCTATTCTGTCCTCTATCCTATCCTACCCTTTGTCCTATCCTATCCCCTATCCTATCCTATCCTCTATACTATCGTATCCTCTATCCTATCGTATCCTATCGTCTATCCTATAATATCCTGTATCCTATCCTATCCTCAATGCTATCGTGTATCCTATCCAATCCTCTATCCTATCCTATTCTCTATCCTATCGTATCCTCTATCCTATCCCATCCTCTAACGTACCATCTATCCTATCCTCTATCCTATCCTCCATCCTATCCAATCCTCTATCCTATATTATCCTCTAGTCTATCCAATCCTATATACTATCCAATCCTCTATTCTATAATATCCTCTATCCTATCCAATCCTCTATCCTATCCTCTATCCTATCCTCTAGCCTATCCTATCCTCAATGCAATCCTGTATCCCATCCAATCCTCTATCCTATCCTATCCTCTATGCTATAATATCATATATCGTATCCTATTCTCTAACCTATCCTATCCTCTATCCTATAATATCATATATCCTATCCTATTCTCTATCCTATCCTATCCTCTATCCTATCCTATCCTCTATCCTATAATATCATATATCCTATCCTATCCTCTATCCTATCCTATCCTCTATCCTATAATATCATATATCCTATCCTATTCTCTATCCTATCCTGTCCTCTACCCTATCCTATCCTCCATCCTATCCTATCCTCTATCCTATTGTATTCGCTATCCTATCCCATCCTCTATCCTATCATATCGTCTATCCTATAATATCCTCTATCCTATCATATCGTCTATCCTATAATATCCTCTATCCTATCATATCGTCTATCCTATAATATCCTCTATCCTATCCAATCCTCTATACTATCCTGTATCCAATCCTCTATCCTATCCTATCCTCACTCGTATCCTATCCCCTATCCTATCATATCCTCTATCCTGTCGTATCCTCTGTCCTATCCTATCCTCTATCCTATCCTCTATCATATCCTCTATCCTATCCTCTATCCTATCGACTATCCAATAATATCCAATATCCTATCCAATCCTCTATCCTATCCTCCATCCTATCCTATCCTCTATCCTATCGTATCCTCTATCCTATCCCATCCTCTATCGTATCCTATCCTCTATCCTATCATATCCTATATCCTATAATATCCTCAATCCTATCCAATCCTCTATCCTACCCTCTATCCTATCCTCTATCCTATCCTATGCTCAATCCTATCCTATCCCCTATCCTATCCTATCCTCTATCCTGTCGTTTCCTCTGTCCTATCCTATCCTCTATCTTATCCTCTACCCTATCGTCTATCCTATAATATCAAATATCCTATCCAATCCTCTATCCTATCCTCTATCCTATTCTATCCTCTCCCTACCGTATCCTCTATCCTATCACATCCTCTATCCTATCCTATCGTCTATCCTACAATATCCCCTATCCTATCCAATCCTCTATCCTATCCTCTATCCTATCCTATCCTCTATCCTATCCTATCCTGTATCCTATACAATCCTCTATCCTACCGTATCCTCTATCCTATACAATCCTCTATCCTATCCTATCCTCTATCCTATCCTATCCTCTATCTTATCCTATCCTCTACCCTATCCTACCATCTGTACTATCCCATCCTCTACCTTATCCTATCCTCTATCCTATCCTGTCCTCTATCCTATCCTATACTTTATCCTATACTATCCTCTATCCTATCCTATCATCTATTATATAATATCCTCTATGCTATCCAATTCTCTATCATATCCTCTATCCTATCCTCTATCCTATCCTATCCTGTAACACATCGTATCCTCTATCCTATCCCATCATCTATCCTATCCTATCCTCAATCCTATCCTATCCTATATCCTACAATATCCTCTATCCTATCCAGTCCTCTATCCTATGCTCTATCCTATCCTATCCTCTATCCTATAATATCCTCTATTCTATCCAATCCTCTATCGTATAATATCCTCTATCCTATCCTATACTCTATCCTATCGTATCCTCTGTCCTAACCTATCGTCTATCCTATAATATCCTCTATCCTATCCAGTCCTCTACCCTATGCTCTATCCTATCCTATCCTCTATCCTATAATATCCTCTATCCTATCCAGTCCTCTATCCTATGCTCTATCCTATCCTATCCTCTATCCTATAATATCCTCTATTCTATCCAATCCTCTATCGTATAATATCCTCTATCCTATCCTAAACTCTATCCTATCGTATCCTCTGTCCTAAACTATCGTCTATCCTATAATATCCTCTATTCTATCCAGTCCTCTATCCTATGCTCTATCCTATCCTATCCTCTATCCTATAATATCCTCTATTCTATCCAATCCTCTATCGTATAATATCCTCTATCCTATCCTATACTCTATCCTATGGTATCCTCTGTCCTAACCTATCCTCTATCCTATCCTATCCTCTATCCTATCGTATCCTCAATCTTACCCTATCCCCTATCCTATCCTATGCTCGATCCTATCCCATCCTCTATCCTATCCTATCCTCTATCCTATCCTATCCTCTATCCTATCCTATCCTCTATTCTATCCTATCCTCTATCCTATCCTATCCTCTATCCTATCCTATCTTCTATCCTATCCTATCCTCTATCCTATCAAATCCCCTATCCTATCCTCTATCCTATCCTATCCTCTATCCTATCCTATCCTCTATCCTATCCAATCCTCTATCCTATCCTATGCTCTATCCTATTACATCGTCTATCCTATCCTCTATCCTATCCTCTCCTCTATCCTATCCTATCCTCTATCCTATCCGATCCTCTATCCTATCCTATCCTCTATCCTATCCTATCCTCTATCCTATCCTATCCTCTATCCTATCCTATCCTCTATCCTATCCTATCCTCTATCCTATCCGATCCTCTATCCTATCCTATCCTCTATCCTCTCCTATCCTCTATCCTATCCTATCCTCTATCCTATCCTATCCTCTATCCTATCCTATCCTCTTTCCTATCCTATCCTCTATCCTATCCTATCCACTATCCTATCCTATCCTCTATCCTATCCTATCCTCTATCCTATCCTATCCTCTATCCTATCCTATCCTCTATCCTATCCTATCCTCTATCCTATCCTATCCTCTATCCTATCCTATCCTCTATCCTATCCTATCCTCTATCCTATCCTATCCTCTATCCTATCCTATCCTCTATCCTATCCTATCCTCTATCCTATCCTATCCTCTATCCTATCCTATCCTCTATCCTATCCTATCCTCTATCCTATCCTATCCTCTATCCTATCCTATCCTCTATCCTATCCTATCCTCTATCCTATCCTATCGTCTATGCTATCCAATCCTCTATCCTATCCTATCCTCTATCCTATCCTATCCTCTATCCTATCCTATCCTCTATCCTATCCTATCCTCTATCCTATCCAATCCTCTATCCTATCCTATGCTCTATCCTATCCTATCGTCTATCCTATCCTCTATCCTATCCTCTCCTCTATCCTATCCTATCCTCTATCCTATCCTATCCTCTATCCTCTCCTATCCTCTATCCTATCCTATCCTCTATCCTATCCTATCCTCTATCCTATCCTATCCTCTATTCTATCCTATCCTCTATCCTATCCTATCCTCTATCCTATCCTATCTTCTAGCCTATCCTATCCTCTATCCTATCAAATCCCCTATCCTATCCTCTATCCTATCCTATCCTCTATCCAATCCTCTATCCTATCCTATCCTCTATCCTATCCTATCCTCTATCCTATCCTATCCTCTATCCTATCCGATCCTCTATCCTATCCTATCCTCTATCCTATCCTATCCTCTATCCTATCCTATCCTCTATCCTATCCTATCCTCTATCCTCTCCTATCCTCTATCCTCTCCTATCCTCTATCCTATCCTATCCTCTATCCTATCCTATCCTCTATCCTATCCTATCCTCTTTCATATCCTATCCTCTATCCTATCCTATCCACTATCCTATCCTATCCTCTATCCTATCCTATCCTCTATCCTATCCTATCCTCTATCCTATCCTATCCTCTATCCTATCCTATCCTCTATCCTATCCTATCCTCTATCCTATCCTATCCTCTATCCTATCCTATCCTCTATCCTATCCTATCCTCTATCCTATCCTATCCTCTATCCTATCCTATCCTCTATCCTATCCTATCCTGTATCCTATCGTATCCTCTATCCTATCCTATCCTCTATCCTATCCTATCCTCTATCCTATCCTATCCTCTATCCTATCCTATCCTCTATCCTCTCCTATCCTCTATCCTATCCTATCCTCTATCCTATCCTATCCTCTATCCTATCCTATCCTCTATCCTATCCTATCCTCTATTCTATCCTATCCTCTATCCCATCCTATCCTGTATCCTATCCAATCCTCAATCCTATCCTATAATCTATCCTCTATCCTATCCTATCCTCTATCCTATCCTATCCTCTATCCTATCCTATCCTCTATCCTATCCTATCTTCTATCCTATCCTACCGTTTGTCCTATCCTATCCTCTATCCTATCCTATCCTGTATCCTATCGTATCCTCTATCCTATCGTAACCTCTATCCTATCCCATCCTCTAACGTATCCTATCATCTATCCTATCCTATCCTATATCCTATAATATCCTGTATCCTAACCTATACTCAATCCTATCCAATCCTCTATCCTATCCTCTATCCTATCATTCATCCTATATTATCCACTATCCTATCCTATCCTCTAACCTATCCTATCCTCTATCCTATCCTATCGTCTATAATATCGTATACTCTATCATATCCTATCCTCTTTCCAATAATATCATGTATACTATGCTATTCTCTATCCTATCCAGTCCTCTATCCTATGCTCTATCCTATCCTATCCTCTATCCTATAATATCCTCTATTCTATCCAATCCTCTATCGTATAATATCCTCTATCCTATCCTATACTCTATCCTATCGTATCCTCTGTCCTAACCTATCGTCTATCCTATAATATCCTCTATCCTATCCAGTCCTCTACCCTATGCTCTATCCTATCCTATCCTCTATCCTATAATATCCTCTATCCTATCCAGTCCTCTATCCTATGCTCTATCCTATCCTATCCTCTATCCTATAATATCCTCTATTCTATCCAATCCTCTATCGTATAATATCCTCTATCCTATCCTAAACTCTATCCTATCGTATCCTCTGTCCTAAACTATCGTCTATCCAATAATATCCTCTATTCTATCCAGTCCTCTATCCTATGCTCTATCCTATCCTATCCTCTATCCTATAATATCCTCTATTCTATCCAATCCTCTATCGTATAATATCCTCTATCCTATCCTATACTCTATCCTATCCTATCCTCTATCCTATCCGATCCTCTATCCTATCCTATCCTCTATCCTATCCTATCCTCTATCCTATCCTATCCTCTATCCTATCCTATCCTCTATCCTATCCTATCCTCTATCCTATCCGATCCTCTATCCTATCCTATCCTCTATCCTCTCCTATCCTCTATCCTATCCTATCCTCTATCCTATCCTATCCTCTATCCTATCCTATCCTCTTTCCTATCCTATCCTCTATCCTATCCTATCCACTATCCTATCCTATCCTCTATCCTATCCTATCCTCTATCCTATCCTATCCTCTATCCTATCCTATCCTCTATCCTATCCTATCCTCTATCCTATCCTATCCTCTATCCTATCCTATCCTCTATCCTATCCTATCCTCTATCCTATCCTATCCTCTATCCTATCCTATCCTCTATCCTATCCTATCCTCTATCCTATCCTATCCTCTATCCTATCCTATCCTCTATCCTATCCTATCCTCTATCCTATCCTATCCTCTATCCTATCCTATCCTCTATCCTATCCTATCCTCTATCCTATCCTATCGTCTATGCTATCCAATCCTCTATCCTATCCTATCCTCTATCCTATCCTATCCTCTATCCTATCCTATCCTCTATCCTATCCTATCCTCTATCCTATCCAATCCTCTATCCTATCCTATGCTCTATCCTATCCTATCGTCTATCCTATCCTCTATCCTATCCTCTCCTCTATCCTATCCTATCCTCTATCCTATCCTATCCTCTATCCTCTCCTATCCTCTATCCTATCCTATCCTCTATCCTATCCTATCCTCTATCCTATCCTATCCTCTATTCTATCCTATCCTCTATCCTATCCTATCCTCTATCCTATCCTATCCTCTATCCTATCCTATCCTCTATTCTATCCTATCCTCTATCCTATCCTATCCTCTATCCTATCCTATCTTCTAGCCTATCCTATCCTCTATCCTATCAAATCCCCTATCCTATCCTCTATCCTATCCTATCCTCTATCCAATCCTCTATCCTATCCTATCCT
Organism: Halictus rubicundus; assembly: GCF_050948215.1. Lineage (NCBI taxonomy): Eukaryota > Metazoa > Arthropoda > Insecta > Hymenoptera > Halictidae > Halictus > Halictus rubicundus. The sequence continues at coordinate 69,778 of NW_027488786.1, forward strand.
CTATCCTATCCTATCCTCTATCCTATCCTATCCTCTATCCTATCCGATCCTCTATCCTATCCTATCCTCTATCCTATCCTATCCTCTATCCTATCCTATCCTCTATCCTATCCTATCCTCTATCCTATCCTATCCTCTATCCTATCCTATCCTCTATCCTCTCCTATCCTCTATCCTATCCTATCCTCTATCCTATCCTATCCTCTATCCTATCCTATCCTCTTTCATATCCTATCCTCTATCCTATCCTATCCACTATCCTATCCTATCCTCTATCCTATCCTATCCTCTATCCTATCCTATCCTCTATCCTATCCTATCCTCTATCCTATCCTATCCTCTATCCTATCCTATCCTCTATCCTATCCTATCCTCTATCCTATCCTATCCTCTATCCTATCCTATCCTCTATCCTATCCTATCCTCTATCCTATCCTATCCTCTATCCTATCCTATCCTCTATCCTATCCTATCCTCTATCCTATCCTATCCTCTATCCTATCCTATCCTCTATCCTATCCTATCCTCTATCCTATCCTATCCTCTATCCTATCCTATCCTCTATCCTATCCTATCGTCTATCCTATCCTATCCTCTATCCTATCCTATCCTCTATCCTATCCTATCCTCTATCCTATCCTACCCTCTATCCTATCCTATCCTGTATCCTATCGTATCCTCTATCCTATCCTATCCTCTATCCTATCCTATCCTCTATCCTATCCTATCCTCTATCCTATCCTATCCTCTATCCTCTCCTATCCTCTATCCTATCCTATCCTCTATCCTATCCTATCCTCTATCCTATCCTATCCTCTATTCTATCCTATCCTCTATCCCATCCTATCCTGTATCCTATCCAATCCTCAATCCTATCCTATAATCTATCCTCTATCCTATCCTATCCTCTATCCTATCCTATCCTCTATCCTATCCTATCCTCTATCCTATCCTATCTTCTATCCTATCCTACCGTTTGTCCTATCCTATCCTCTATCCTATCCTATCCTGTATCCTATCGTATCCTCTATCCTATCGTAACCTCTATCCTATCCCATCCTCTAACGTATCCTATCATCTATCCTATCCTATCCTATATCCTATAATATCCTGTATCCTAACCTATACTCAATCCTATCCAATCCTCTATCCTATCTTCTATCCTATCATTCATCCTATATTATCCACTATCCTATCCTATCCTCTAACCTATCCTATCCTCTATCCTATCCTATCGTCTATAATATCGTATACTCTATCATATCCTATCCTCTTTCCAATAATATCATGTATACTATGCTATTCTCTATCCTATCCTATCCTATATCCTATCCTATCGTCTATCCTATAATATCTTCTATCCTATCCTATCCTCTACCCTAAAATATCCTCTATACGATCCAATCCTCTATCCTGTCCTCTATCCTATCCTCTATACTATCCTCTATCCTATCCTCTATCCTATCCAATCCTCTATCCTATAATATCCTCTATACTATCCAATCCTCTATCCTGTCCTCTATACTATCCTCTATACTATCCTCTATCCTATCCTCTATCCTATCATCCATCCTATATTATCCACTATCCTATCCTATCCTCTAACCTATCCTATCCTCTATCCTATCCTATCGTCTATAATATCGAATCCTCTATCATATCCTATCCTCTTTCCATTAATATCATGTATACTATGCTATTCTCTATACTATCCTATCCTCTACCCTATCCTATCCTCTTTCCTATCCTATCCTCTATCCTATTCTATCCTCTATCCTATCCTATCCTCTATCCTATTGTATCCTCTATCCTATCCCATCCTCTATCCTATCCTATCCTCTATCCTATCCTATCCTCTATCCTATCCTATCCTCTATCCTATCCCATCCTCTATCCTATCCTATCCTCTATCCTATCCTATCCTCTATCCTATCCTATCCTCTATCCTATCCTATCCTCTATGCTATCCTATCCTCTATCCTATCCTATCCTCTATCCTATCCTATCCTCTATCCTATCCTATCCTCTATCCTATCCTATCCTCTATCCTATCCTATCCTATCCTCTATCCTATCCTATCCTCTATCCTATGATATCCTCTATCCTATCCTATCCTCTATCCTATCCTATCTTCTATCCTATCCTATCCTCTATCCTATCAAATCCCCTATCCTATCCTCTATCCTATCCTATCCTGTATCCTATCCTATCCTCTATCCTATCCTATCCTCTATCCTACCCTATCCTCTATCCTATCCTATCCTCTATCCTATCCTATCCTCTATCCTATCCTATCCTCTATCCTATCCTATCCTCTATTCTATCCTATCCTCTATCCTATCCTATCCTCTATCCTATCCTATCTTCTATCCTATCCTATCCTCTATCCTATCAAATCCCCTATCCTATCCTCTATCCTATCCTATCCTGTATCCTATCCTATCCTCTATCCTATCCTATCCTCTATCCTATCCCATCCTCTATCCTATCCTATCCTCTATCCTATCCTATCCTCTATCCTATCCTATCCTCTATCATATCCTATCCTCTATGCTATCCTATCCTCTATCCTATCCTATACTCTATCCTATCCTATCCTCTATCCTATCCTATCCTCTATCCTATCCTATCCTATCCTCTATCCTATCCTATCCTCTATCCTATGATATCCTCTATCCTATCCTATCCTCTATCCTATCCTATCTTCTATCCTATCCTATCCTATATCCTATCAAATCCCCTATCCTATCCTCTATCCTATCCTATCCTGTATACTATCCTATCCTCTATCCTATCCTATCCTCTATCCCATCCTCTATCCTATCCTATCCTCTATCCAATCCTCTATCCTATCCTATCCTCTATCCAATCCCATCCTCTATCCTATATTATCCTCTATCCTATCCTATCCTCTATCCTATCCTATCCTCTATCCTATCCTATCGTCTATGCTATCCAATCCTCTATCCTATCCTATCCTCTATCCTATCCTATCCTCTATCCTATCCTATCCTCTATCCTATCCTATCCTCTATCCTATCCAATCCTCTATCCTATCCTATGCTCTATCCTATCCTATCGTCTATCCTATCCTCTATCCTATCCTCTCCTCTATCCTATCCTATCCTCTATCCTATCCTATCCTCTATCCTCTCCTATCCTCTATCCTATCCTATCCTCTATCCTATCCTATCCTCTATCCTATCCTATCCTCTATTCTATCCTATCCTCTATCCTATCCTATCCTCTATCCTATCCTATCTTCTATCCTATCCTATCCTCTATCCTATCAAATCCCCTATCCTATCCTCTATCCTATCCTATCCTCTATCCTATCCTATCCTCTATCCTATCCAATCCTCTATCCTATCCTATGCTCTATCCTATTACATCGTCTATCCTATCCTCTATCCTATCCTCTCTTCTATCCTATCCTATCCTCTATCCTATCCGATCCTCTATCCTATCCTATCCTCTATCCTATCCTATCCTCTATCCTATCCTATTCTCTATCCTATCCTATCCTCTATCCTATCCTATCCTCTATCCTATCCTATCCTCTATCCTATCCTATCCTCTTTCCTATCCTATCCTCTATCCTATCCTATCCACTATCCTATCCTATCCTCTATCCTATCCTATCCTCTATCCTATCCTATCCTCTATCCTATCCTATCCTCTATCCTATCCTATGCTCTATCCTATCCTATCCTCTATCCTATCCTATCCTCTATCCTATCCTATCCTCTATCCTATCCTATCCTCTATCCTATCCTATCCTCTATCCTATCCTATCCTCTATCCTATCCTATCCTCTATCCTATCCTATCCTCTATCCTATCCTATCCTCTATCCTATCCTATCCTCTATCCTCTATCCTATCCTATCCTCTATTCTATCCTATCCTCTATCCCATCCTATCCTGTATCCTATCCAATCCTCAATCCTATCCTATAATCTATCCTCTATCCTATCCTATCCTCTATCCTATCCTATCCTCTATCCTATCCTATCCTCTATCCTATCCTATCTTCTATCCTATCCTACCGTTTGTCCTATCCTATCCTCTATCCTATCCTATCCTGTATCCTATCGTATCCTCTATCCTATCGTATCCTCTATCCTATCCCATCCTCTAACGTATCCTATCATCTATCCTATCCTATCATCTATCCTATCCTATCCTATATCCTATAATATCCTGTATCCTAACCTATACTCAATCCTATCCAATCCTCTACCCTATCCTCTATCCTATCATCCATCCTATATTATCCACTATCCTATCCTATCCTCTAACCTATCCTATCCTCTATCCTATCCTATCGTCTATAATATCGTATACTCTATCATATCCTATCCTCTTTCCAATAATATCATGTATACTATGCTATTCTCTATCCTATCCTATCCTATATCCTATCCTATCGTCTATCCTATAATATCTTCTATCCTATCCTATCCTCTACCCTAAAATATCCTCTATACGATCCAATCCTCTATCCTGTCCTCTATCCTATCCTCTATACTATCCTCTATCCTATCCTCTATCCTATCCAATCCTCTATCCTATAATATCCTCTATACTATCCAATCCTCTATCCTGTCCTCTATACTATCCTCTATACTAACCTCTATCCTATCCTCTATCCTATCATCCATCCTATATTATCCACTATCCTATCCTATCCTCTATCCTATCCTATCCTCTATCCTATCCTATCGTCTATAATATCGTATCCTCTATCATATCCTATCCTCTTTCCATTAATATCATGTATACTATGCTATTCTCTATACTATCCTATCCTCTACCCTATCCTTTCCTCTTTCCTATCCTATCCTCTATCCTATTCTATCCTCTATCCTATCCTATCCTCTATCCTATTGTATCCTCTATCCTATCCCATCCTCTATCCTATCCTATCCTCTATCCTATCCTATCCTCTATCCTATCCTATCCTCTATCCTATCCCATCCTCTATCCTATCCTATCCTCTATCCTATCCTATCCTCTATCCTATCCTATCCTCTATCCTATCCTATCCTCTATGCTATCCTATCCTCTATCCTATCCTATCCTCTATCCTATCCTATCCTCTATCCTATCCTATCCTCTATCCTATCCTATCCTATCCTCTATCCTATCCTATCCTCTATCCTATGCTATCCTCTATCCTATCATATCCTCTATCCTATCCTATCTTCTATCCTATCCTATCCTCTATCCTATCAAATCCCCTATCCTATCCTCTATCCTATCCTATCCTGTATCCTATCCTATCCTCTATCCTATCCTATCCTCTATCCTATCCTATCCTCTATCCTATCCTATCCTCTATCCTATCCTATCCTCTATCCTATCCTATCCTCTATCCTATCCTATCCTCTATCCTATCCTATCCTCTATCCTATCCTATCTTCTATCCTATCCTATCCTCTATCCTATCAAATCCCCTATCCTATCCTCTATCCTATCCTATCCTCTATCCAATCCTCTATCCTATCCTATCCTCTATCCTATCCTATCTTCTATCCTATCCTATCCTCTATCCTATCAAATCCCCTATCCTATCCTCTATCCTATCCTATCCTGTATACTATCCTATCCTCTATCCTATCCTATCCTCTATCCCATCCTCTATCCTATCCTATCCTCTATCCAATCCTCTATCCTATCCTATCCTCTATCCAATCCCATCCTCTATCCTATATTATCCTCTATCCTATCCTATCCTCTATCCTATCCTATCCTCTATCCTATCCTATCCTCTATCCTATCCTATCGTCTATGCTATCCAATCCTCTATCCTATCCTATCCTCTATCCTATCCTATCCTCTATCCTATCCTATCCTCTATCCTATCCTATCCTCTATCCTATCCAATCCTCTATCCTATCCTATGCTCTATCCTATCCTATCGTCTATCCTATCCTCTATCCTATCCTCTCCTCTATCCTATCCTATCCTCTATCCTATCCTATCCTCTATCCTCTCCTATCCTCTATCCTATCCTATCCTCTATCCTATCCTATCCTCTATCCTATCCTATCCTCTATTCTATCCTATCCTCTATCCTATCCTATCCTCTATCCTATCCTATCTTCTATCCTATCCTATCCTCTATCCTATTGAAGGAACAGGGTTATATAAGGCGGGTGCCCTAGAATAAGAGTTCAAATCAGGTGTACGTGACTGAGTCGTTTATTTGCAATAAAGAGTGATGTCGCGAGAGCGTCCGGGGTGGTTCAACTAAAACCGGCGATTCGCTTCGACTCGCGGTTGAACTGTATTGCAACTTAGCAACGACCGGACTCGCTCTAAGTCACTCGGCGGATACGCGGCGGTGTCTCGACTTCGTGACTTCCTTCTCGCGTCGGTAGTCTCTGCCTTATATCTTCAAAAATGCTTGTCGGCTGATTGGTGGAAGTCCTTGCGGGGAACTTCCACCAATCCGTGCATTTTGCATAACACGCCCACGTTCCACGCCTCTCGTGCGTGAGAAGGGTGAGCGTGTCGTTCTGTTAAAAATCTAATTTTGGTGATGCAGCGGGGTGTCTTCCGGGCCCCGTGCTAAGTGCGGTACGTGACTGCTGGCTTACGTCAATGGGCCCAGCTTTCCCGGGTGATAGAAACCAGGCACGCGTCGCTGGGACACTCTAGGCTGGAGACCCTTAGACTACCCAAAATTTATGGCGTCCACTTGCGCTATTGAGTTCGTCGCTAGGAACTACAAGGACACATCTGTCCGCTAAGTGGCCAAAAACGTTAAAGACGTTTTCTCACAAATAGCGTCTTATGCTGTGCAAACCATAAATCTTTCTTGGTGCTGGTGCGCTGAAGATTTCTCTTCCGGCGCCCCGCTAGCCGCTACACTATCAAATCCCCTATCCTATCCTCTATCCTATCCTATCCTCTATCCAATCCTCTATCCTATCCTATCCTCTATCCTATCCTATCCTCTATCCTATCCTATCCTCTATCCTATCCGATCCTCTATCCTATCCTATCCTCTATCCTATCCTATCCTCTATCCTATCCTATCCTCTATCCTATCCTATCCTCTATCCTATCCTATCCTCTATCCTATCCTATCCTCTATCCTCTCCTATCCTCTATCCTATCCTATCCTCTATCCTATCCTATCCTCTATCCTATCCTATCCTCTTTCCTATCCTATCCTCTATCCTATCCTATCCACTATCCTATCCTATCCTCTATCCTATCCTATCCTCTATCCTATTCTATCCTCTATCCTATCCTATCCTCTATCCTATCCTATCCTCTATCCTATCCTATCCTCTATCCTATCCTATCCTCTATCCTATCCTATCCACTATCCTATCCTCTATCCTATCCTATCCTCTATCCTATCCTATCCTCTATCCTATCCTATCCTCTATCCTATCCTATCCTCTATCCTATCCTATCCTCTATCCTATCCTATCCTCTATCCTATCCTATCCTCTATCCTATCCTATCCTCTATCCTATCCTATCCTCTATCCTATCCTATCCTCTATCCTATCCTATCCTCTATCCTCTATCCTATCCTAACCTCTATCCTATCCTATCCTCTATCCTATCCTATCCTCTATCCTATCCTATCCTCTATGCTATCCTATCCTCTATCCTATCCTATCCTCTATCCTATCCTATCCTCTATCCTATCCTATCCTATCCTCTATCCTATCCTCTATCCTATCCTATCTTCTATCCTATCCTACCGTTTGTCCTATCCTATCCTCTATCCTATCCTATCCTGTATCCTATCGTATCCTCTATCCTATCGTATCCTCTATCCTATCCCATCCTCTAACGTATCCTATCATCTATCCTATCCTATCCTATATCCTATAATATCCTGTATCCTAACCTATACTCAATCCTATCCAATCCTCTATCCTATCCTCTATCCTATCATCCATCCTATATTATCCACTATCCTATCCTATCCTCTAACCTATCCTATCCTCTATCCTATCCTATCGTCTATAATATCGTATACTCTATCATATCCTATCCTCTTTCCAATAATATCATGTATACTATGCTATTCTCTATCCTATCCTATCCTATATCCTATCCTATCGTCTATCCTATAATATCTTCTACCCTATCCTACCCTCTACCCTAAAATATCCTCTATACGATCCAATCCTCTATCCTGTCCTCTATCCTATCCTCTATACTATCCTCTAACCTATCCTCTATCCTATTGTATCCTCTATCCTATCCCATCCTCTATCCTATCCTATCCTCTATCCTATCCTATCCTCTATCCTATCCTATCCTCTATCCTATCCCATCCTCTATCCTATCCTATCCTCTATCCTATCCTATCCTCTATCCTATCCTATCCTCTATCCTATCCTATCCTCTATGCTATCCTATCCTCTATCCTATCCTATCCTCTATCCTATCCTATCCTCTATCCTATCCTATCCTCTATCCTATCCTATCCTATCCTCTATCCTATCCTATCCTCTATCCTATGCTATCCTCTATCCTATCGTATCCTCTATCCTATCCTATCTTCTATCCTATCCTATCCTCTATCCTATCAAATCCCCTATCCTATCCTCTATCCTATCCTATCCTCTATCCTATCCTATCCTCTATCCTATCCTATCCTCTATCCTATCCTATCGGCTATGCTATCCAATCCTCTATCCTATCCTATCCTCTATCCTATCCTATCCTCTATCCTATCCTATCCTCTATCCTATCCTATCCTCTATCCTATCCAATCCTCTATCCTATCCTATGCTCTATCCTATCCTATCGTCTATCCTATCCTCTATCCTATCCTCTCCTCTATCCTATCCTATCCTCTATCCTATCCTATCCTCTATCCTCTCCTATCCTCTATCCTATCCTATCCTCTATCCTATCCTATCCTCTATCCTATCCTATCCTCTATCCTATCCTATCCTCTATCCTATCCTATCTTCTATCCTATCCTATCCTCTATCCTATCAAATCCCCTATCCTATCCTCTATCCTATCCTATCCTCTATCCAATCCTCTATCCTATCCTATCCTCTATCCTATCCTATCCTCTATCCTATCCTATCCTCTATCCTATCCGATCCTCTATCCTATCCTATCCTCTATCCTATCCTATCCTCTATCCTATCCTATCCTCTATCCTATCCTATCCACTATCCTATCCTATCCTATCCTCTATCCTATCCTATCCTCTATCCTATTCTATCCTCTATCCTATCCTATCCTCTATCCTATCCTATCCTCTATCCTATCCTATCCTCTATCCTATCCTATCCTCTATCCTATCCTATCCACTATCCTATCCTCTATCCTATCCTATCCTCTATCCTATCCTATCCTCTATCCTATCCTATCCTCTATCCTATCATATCCTCTATCCTATCCTATCCTCTATCCTATCCTATCCTCTATCCTATCCTATCCTCTATCCTATCCTATCCTCTATCCTATCCTATCCTCTATCCTATCCTATCCTCTATCCTATCCTATCCTCTATCCTATCCTATCCTCTATCCTATCCTATCCTCTATCCTCTATCCTATCCTAACCTCTATCCTATCCTATCCTCTATCCTATCCTATCCTCTATCCTATCCTATCCTCTATGCTATCCTATCCTCTATCCTATCCTATCCTCTATCCTATCCTATCCTCTATCCTATCCTATCCTATCCTCTATCCTATCCTATCCTCTATCCTATCCTCTATCCTATCCTCTATCCTATCCTATCTTCTATCCTATCCTACCGTTTGTCCTATCCTATCCTCTATCCTATCCTATCCTGTATCCTATCGTATCCTCTATCCTATCGTATCCTCTATCCTATCCCATCCTCTAACGTATCCTATCATCTATCCTATCCTATCCTATATCCTATAATATCCTGTATCCTAACCTATACTCAATCCTATCCAATCCTCTATCCTATCCTCTATCCTATCATCCATCCTATATTATCCACTATCCTATCCTATCCTCTAACCTATCCTATCCTCTATCCTATCCTATCGTCTATAATGTCGTATACTCTATCATATCCTATCCTCTTTCCAATAATATCATGTATACTATGCTATTCTCTATCCTATCCTATCCTATATCCTATCCTATCGTCTATCCTATAATATCTTCTATCCTATCCTATCCTCTACCCTAAAATATCCTCTATACGATCCAATCCTCTATCCTGTCCTCTATCCTATCCTCTATACTATCCTCTATCCTATCCTCTATCCTATTGTATCCTCTATCCTATCCCATCCTCTATCCTATCCTATCCTCTATCCTATCCTATCCTCTATCCTATCCTATCCTCTATCCTATCCTATCATCTATCCTATCAAATCCCCTATCCTATCCTCTATCCTATCCTATCCTGTATCCTATCCAATCCTCAATCCTATCCTATCATCTATCCTATCCTATCGTGTAGCCTATCCAATCCTCAATCCTATCCTATCTTCTATCCTATCCTATCCTCTATCCTATCAAATCCCCTATCCTATCCTCTATCCTATCCTATCCTATCCTCTATCCTATCCGATCCTCTATCCTCTATCCTATCCTATCCTCTATCCTATCCTATCCTCTATCCTATCCTATCCTCTATCCTATCCTATCCTCTATCCTATCCTATCCTCTATCCTATCCTATCCTCTATCCTATCCTATCCTCTATCCTATCCTATCCTCTATCCTATCCTATCCTCTACCCTCTATCCTATCCTATCCTCTATGCTATCCTATCCTCTATCCTATCCTATCCTCTATCCGATCCTATCCTCTATCCTATCCTATCCTCTATCCTATCATATCCTCTATCCTATAATATCCTCTATCCTATCCTATCCTCTATCCAATCCTCTAACCTATCCTATCCTCTATCCTATCCTATCCTCTATCCAATCCTCTATCCTATCCTATCCTCTATCCTATCCCATCCTCTATCCTATCCTATCCTCTATCCTATCCTATGCTCTATCCTATCCTATCCTCTATCCGATCCTATCCTCTATCCTATCCCATCCTCTATCCTATCCTATCCTCTATCCTATCCTATCCTGTATCCTATCCAATCCTCAATCCTATCCTATCATCTATCCTCTATCCTATCCAATCCTCTATCCTATCCATTCCTCTATCCTATCCTATCCTCTATCCAATCCTCTACCCTATCCTATCCTCTATCCTATCCCATCCTCTATCCTATCCTATCCTCTATCCTATCCTATCCTCTATCCTATCCTATCCTCTATGCTATCCTATCCTCTATCCTATCCTATCCTCTATCCTATCCTATCCTCTATCCTATCCTATCCTATCCTCTATCCTATCGTATCCTCTATCCTATGCTATCCTCTATCCTATCCTATCCTCTATCCTATCCTATCCTCTATCCTATCCTATCCTATCCTCTTTCCTATCCTATCCTCTATCCTATCCTATCCACTATCCTATCCTATCCTCTATCCTATCCTATCCTCTATCCTATTCTATCCTCTATCCTATCCTATTCTCTATCCTATCCTATCCTCTATCCTATCCTATCCTCTATCCTATCCTATCCTCTATCCTATCCTATCCACTATCCTATCCTCTATCCTATCCTATCCTCTATCCTATCCTATCCTCTATCCTATCCTATCCTCTATCCTATCATATCCTCTATCCTATCCTATCCTCTATCCTATCCTATCCTCTATCCTATCCTATCCTCTATCCTATCCTATCCTCTATCCTATCCTATCCTCTATCCTATCCTATCCTCTATCCTATCCTATCCTCTATCCTATCCTATCCTCTATCCTATCCTATCCTCTATCCTCTATCCTATCCTAACCTCTATCCTATCCTATCCTCTATCCTATCCTATCCTCTATCCTATCCTATCCTCTATGCTATCCTATCCTCTATCCTATCCTATCCTCTATCCTATCCTATCCTCTATCCTATCCTATCCTATCCTCTATCCTATCCTATCCTCTATCCTATCCTCTATCCTATCCTCTATCCTATCCTATCTTCTATCCTATCCTACCGTTTGTCCTATCCTATCCTCTATCCTATCCTATCCTGTATCCTATCGTATCCTCTATCCTATCGTATCCTCTATCCTATCCCATCCTCTAACGTATCCTATCATCTATCCTATCCTATCCTATATCCTATAATATCCTGTATCCTAACCTATACTCAATCCTATCCAATCCTCTATCCTATCCTCTATCCTATCATCCATCCTATATTATCCACTATCCTATCCTATCCTCTAACCTATCCTATCCTCTATCCTATCCTATCGTCTATAATGTCGTATACTCTATCATATCCTATCCTCTTTCCAATAATATCATGTATACTATGCTATTCTCTATCCTATCCTATCCTATATCCTATCCTATCGTCTATCCTATAATATCTTCTATCCTATCCTATCCTCTACCCTAAAATATCCTCTATACGATCCAATCCTCTATCCTGTCCTCTATCCTATCCTCTATACTATCCTCTATCCTATCCTCTATCCTATTGTATCCTCTATCCTATCCCATCCTCTATCCTATCCTATCCTCTATCCTATCCTATCCTCTATCCTATCCTATCCTCTATCCTATCCTATCATCTATCCTATCAAATCCCCTATCCTATCCTCTATCCTATCCTATCCTGTATCCTATCCAATCCTCAATCCTATCCTATCATCTATCCTATCCTATCGTGTAGCCTATCCAATCCTCAATCCTATCCTATCTTCTATCCTATCCTATCCTCTATCCTATCAAATCCCCTATCCTATCCTCTATCCTATCCTATCCTATCCTCTATCCTATCCGATCCTCTATCCTCTATCCTATCCTATCCTCTATCCTATCCTATCCTCTATCCTATCCTATCCTCTATCCTATCCTATCCTCTATCCTATCCTATCCTCTATCCTATCCTATCCTCTATCCTATCCTATCCTCTATCCTCTATCCTATCCTATCCTCTATGCTATCCTATCCTCTATCCTATCCTATCCTCTATCCGATCCTATCCTCTATCCTATCCTATCCTCTATCCTATCATATCCTCTATCCTATAATATCCTCTATCCTATCCTATCCTCTATCCAATCCTCTAACCTATCCTATCCTCTATCCTATCCTATCCTCTATCCAATCCTCTATCCTATCCTATCCTCTATCCTATCCCATCCTCTATCCTATCCTATCCTCTATCCTATCCTATGCTCTATCCTATCCTATCCTCTATCCGATCCTATCCTCTATCCTATCCCATCCTCTATCCTATCCTATCCTCTATCCTATCCTATCCTGTATCCTATCCAATCCTCTATCCTATCCCATCCTCTATCCTATCCTATCCTCTATCCTATCCTATCCTCTATCCTATCCTATGCTCTATCCTATCCTATCGTCTATCCTATCCTCTATCCTATCCTCTCCTCTATCCTATCCTATCCTCTATCCTATCCTATCCTCTATCCTCTCCTATCCTCTATCCTATCCTATCCTCTATCCTATCCTATCCTCTATCCTATCCTATCCTCTATGCTATCCTATCCTCTATCCTATCCTATCCTCTATCCTATCCTATCCTCTATCCTATCCTCTATACTATCCTCTAACCTATCCTCTATCCTATTGTATCCTCTATCCTATCCCATCCTCTATCCTATCCTATCCTCTATCCTATCCTATCCTCTATCCTATCCTATCCTCTATCCTATCCCATCCTCTATCCTATCCTATCCTCTATCCTATCCTATCCTCTATCCTATCCTATCCTCTATCCTATCCTATCCTCTATGCTATCCTATCCTCTATCCTATCCTATCCTCTATCCTATCCTATCCTCTATCCTATCCTATCCTCTATCCTATCCTATCCTATCCTCTATCCTATCCTATCCTCTATCCTATGCTATCCTCTATCCTATCCTATCCTCTATCCTATCCTATCTTCTATCCTATCCTATCCTCTATCCTATCAAATCCCCTATCCTATCCTCTATCCTATCCTATCCTCTATCCTATCCTATCCTCTATCCTATCCTATCGGCTATGCTATCCAATCCTCTATCCTATCCTATCCTCTATCCTATCCTATCCTCTATCCTATCCTATCCTCTATCCTATCCTATCCTCTATCCTATCCAATCCTCTATCCTATCCTATGCTCTATCCTATCCTATCGTCTATCCTATCCTCTATCCTATCCTCTCCTCTATCCTATCCTATCCTCTATCCTATCCTATCCTCTATCCTCTCCTATCCTCTATCCTATCCTATCCTCTATCCTATCCTATCCTCTATCCTATCCTATCCTCTATTCTATCCTATCCTCTATCCTATCCTATCCTCTATCCTATCCTATCCTCTATCCTATCCTATCCTCTATCCTATCCTATCCTCTATCCTATCCAATCCTCTATCCTATCCTATGCTCTATCCTATCCTATCGTCTATCCTATCCTCTATCCTATCCTCTCCTCTATCCTATCCTATCCTCTATCCTATCCTATCCTCTATCCTCTCCTATCCTCTATCCTATCCTATCCTCTATCCTATCCTATCCTCTATCCTATCCTATCCTCTATTCTATCCTATCCTCTATCCTATCCTATCCTCTATCCTATCCTATCTTCTATCCTATCCTATCCTCTATCCTATCAAATCCCCTATCCTATCCTCTATCCTATCCTATCCTCTATCCAATCCTCTATCCTATCCTATCCTCTATCCTATCCTATCCTCTATCCTATCCTATGCTCTATCCTATCCGATCCTCTATCCTATCCTATCCTCTATCCTATCCTATCCTCTATCCTATCCTATCCTCTATCCTATCTTATCCTCTATCCTATCCTATCCTCTATCCTATCCTATCCTCTATCCTCTCCTATCCTCTATCCTATCCTATCCTCTATCCTATCCTATCCTCTATCCTATCCTATCCTCTTTCCTATCCTATCCTCTATCCTATCCTATCCACTATCCTATCCTATCCTCTATCCTATCCTATCCTCTATCCTATTCTATCCTCTATCCTATCCTATCCTCTATCCTATCCTATCCTCTATCCTATCCTATCCTCTATCCTATCCTATCCTCTATCCTATCCTATCCACTATCCTATCCTCTATCCTATCCTATCCTCTATCCTATCCTATCCTCTTTCCTATCCTATCCTCTATCCTATCATATCCTCTATCCTATCCTATCCTCTATCCTATCCTATCCTCTATCCTATCCTATCCTCTATCCTATCCTATCCTCTATCCTATCCTATCCTCTATCCTATCCTATCCTCTATCCTATCCTATCCTCTATCCTATCCTATCCTCTATCCTATCCTATCCTCTATCCTCTATCCTATCCTAACCTCTATCCTATCCTATCCTCTATCCTATCCTATCCTCTATCCTATCCTATCCTCTATGCTATCCTATCCTCTATCCTATCCTATCCTCTATCCTATCCTATCCTCTATCCTATCCTATCCTATCCTCTATCCTATCCTATCCTCTATCCTATCCTCTATCCTATCCTCTATCCTATCCTCTATCCTATCCTATCTTCTATCCTATCCTACCGTTTGTCCTATCCTATCCTCTATCCTATCCTATCCTGTATCCTATCGTATCCTCTATCCTATCGTATCCTCTATCCTATCCCATCCTCTAACGTATCCTATCATCTATCCTATCCTATCCTATATCCTATAATATCCTGTATCCTAACCTATACTCAATCCTATCCAATCCTCTATCCTATCCTCTATCCTATCATCCATCCTATATTATCCACTATCCTATCCTATCCTCTAACCTATCCTATCCTCTATCCTATCCTATCGTCTATAATGTCGTATACTCTATCATATCCTATCCTCTTTCCAATAATATCATGTATACTATGCTATTCTCTATCCTATCCTATCCTATATCCTATCCTATCGTCTATCCTATAATATCTTCTATCCTATCCTATCCTCTACCCTAAAATATCCTCTATACGATCCAATCCTCTATCCTGTCCTCTATCCTATCCTCTATACTATCCTCTATCCTATCCTCTATCCTATTGTATCCTCTATCCTATCCCATCCTCTATCCTATCCTATCCTCTATCCTATCCTATCCTCTATCCTATCCTATCCTCTATCCTATCCTATCATCTATCCTATCAAATCCCCTATCCTATCCTCTATCCTATCCTACCCTGTATCCTATCCAATCCTCAATCCTATCCTATCATCTATCCTATCCTATCGTGTAGCCTATCCAATCCTCAATCCTATCCTATCTTCTATCCTATCCTATCCTCTATCCTATCAAATCCCCTATCCTATCCTCTATCCTATCCTATCCTATCCTCTATCCTATCCGATCCTCTATCCTCTATCCTATCCTATCCTCTATCCTATCCTATCCTCTATCCTATCCTATCCTCTATCCTATCCTATCCTCTATCCTATCCTATCCTCTATCCTATCCTATCCTCTATCCTATCCTATCCTCTATCCTATCCTATCCTCTATCCTATCCTATCCTCTATCCTATCCTATCCTCTATCCTATCCTATCCTCTATCCTATCCTATCCTCTATCCTCTATCCTATCCTATCCTCTATGCTATCCTATCCTCTATCCTATCCTATCCTCTATCCGATCCTATCCTCTATCCTATCCTATCCTCTATCCTATCATATCCTCTATCCTATAATATCCTCTATCCTATCCTATCCTCTATCCAATCCTCTAACCTATCCTATCCTCTATCCTATCCTATCCTCTATCCAATCCTCTATCCTATCCTATCCTCTATCCTATCCCATCCTCTATCCTATCCTATCCTCTATCCTATCCTATGCTCTATCCTATCCTATCCTCTATCCGATCCTATCCTCTATCCTATCCCATCCTCTATCCTATCCTATCCTCTATCCTATCCTATCCTGTATCCTATCCAATCCTCAATCCTATCCTATCATCTATCCTCTATCCTATCCAATCCTCTATCCTATCCATTCCTCTATCCTATCCTATCCTCTATCCAATCCTCTACCCTATCCTATCCTCTATCCTATCCCATCCTCTATCCTATCCTATCCTCTATCCTATCCTATCCTCTATCCTATCCTATCCTCTATGCTATCCTATCCTCTATCCTATCCTATCCTCTATCCTATCCTATCCTCTATCCTATCCTATCCTATCCTCTATCCTATCGTATCCTCTATCCTATGCTATCCTCTATCCTATCCTATCCTCTATCCTATCCTATCCTCTATCCTATCCTATCCTATCCTCTTTCCTATCCTATCCTCTATCCTATCCTATCCACTATCCTATCCTATCCTCTATCCTATCCTATCCTCTATCCTATTCTATCCTCTATCCTATCCTATTCTCTATCCTATCCTATCCTCTATCCTATCCTATCCTCTATCCTATCCTATCCTCTATCCTATCCTATCCACTACCCAATCCTCTATCCTATCCCATCCTCTATCCTATCCTATCCTCTATCCTATCCTATCCTCTATCCTATCCTATGCTCTATCCTATCCTATCGTCTATCCTATCCTCTATCCTATCCTCTCCTCTATCCTATCCTATCCTCTATCCTATCCTATCCTCTATCCTCTCCTATCCTCTATCCTATCCTATCCTCTATCCTATCCTATCCTCTATCCTATCCTATCCTCTATGCTATCCTATCCTCTATCCTATCCTATCCTCTATCCTATCCTATCCTCTATCCTATCCTCTATACTATCCTCTAACCTATCCTCTATCCTATTGTATCCTCTATCCTATCCCATCCTCTATCCTATCCTATCCTCTATCCTATCCTATCCTCTATCCTATCCTATCCTCTATCCTATCCCATCCTCTATCCTATCCTATCCTCTATCCTATCCTATCCTCTATCCTATCCTATCCTCTATCCTATCCTATCCTCTATGCTATCCTATCCTCTATCCTATCCTATCCTCTATCCTATCCTATCCTCTATCCTATCCTATCCTCTATCCTATCCTATCCTATCCTCTATCCTATCCTATCCTCTATCCTATGCTATCCTCTATCCTATCCTATCCTCTATCCTATCCTATCTTCTATCCTATCCTATCCTCTATCCTATCAAATCCCCTATCCTATCCTCTATCCTATCCTATCCTCTATCCTATCCTATCCTCTATCCTATCCTATCGGCTATGCTATCCAATCCTCTATCCTATCCTATCCTCTATCCTATCCTATCCTCTATCCTATCCTATCCTCTATCCTATCCTATCCTCTATCCTATCCAATCCTCTATCCTATCCTATGCTCTATCCTATCCTATCGTCTATCCTATCCTCTATCCTATCCTCTCCTCTATCCTATCCTATCCTCTATCCTATCCTATAATCTATCCTCTCCTATCCTCTATCCTATCCTATCCTCTATCCTATCCTATCCTCTATCCTATCCTATCCTCTATTCTATCCTATCCTCTATCCTATCCTATCCTCTATCCTATCCTATCTTCTATCCTATCCTATCCTCTATCCTATCAAATCCCCTATCCTATCCTCTATCCTATCCTATCCTCTATCCAATCCTCTATCCTATCCTATCCTCTATCCTATCCTATCCTCTATCCTATCCTATGCTCTATCCTATCCGATCCTCTATCCTATCCTATCCTCTATCCTATCCTATCCTCTATCCTATCCTATCCTCTATCCTATCTTATCCTCTATCCTATCCTATCCTCTATCCTATCCTATCCTCTATCCTCTCCTATCCTCTATCCTTTCCTATCCTCTATCCTATCCTATCCTCTATCCTATCCTATCCTCTTTCCTATCCTATCCTCTATCCTATCCTATCCACTATCCTATCCTATCCTCTATCCTATCCTATCCTCTATCCTATTCTATCCTCTATCCTATCCTATCCTCTATCCTATCCTATCCTCTATCCTATCCTATCCTCTATCCTATCCTATCCTCTATCCTATCCTATCCACTATCCTATCCTCTATCCTATCCTATCCTCTATCCTATCCTATCCTCTTTCCTATCCTATCCTCTATCCTATCATATCCTCTATCCTATCCTATCCTCTATCCTATCCTATCCTCTATCCTATCCTATCCTCTATCCTATCCTATCCTCTATCCTATCCTATCCTCTATCCTATCCTATCCTCTATCCTATCCTATCCTCTATCCTATCCTATCCTCTATCCTATCCTATCCTCTATCCTCTATCCTATCCTAACCTCTATCCTATCCTATCCTCTATCCTATCCTATCCTCTATCCTATCCTATCCTCTATGCTATCCTATCCTCTATCCTATCCTATCCTCTATCCTATCCTATCCTCTATCCTATCCTATCCTATCCTCTATCCTATCCTATCCTCTATCCTATCCTCTATCCTATCCTCTATCCTATCCTCTATCCTATCCTATCTTCTATCCTATCCTACCGTTTGTCCTATCCTATCCTCTATCCTATCCTATCCTGTATCCTATCGTATCCTCTATCCTATCGTATCCTCTATCCTATCCCATCCTCTAACGTATCCTATCATCTATCCTATCCTATCCTATATCCTATAATATCCTGTATCCTAACCTATACTCAATCCTATCCAATCCTCTATCCTATCCTCTATCCTATCATCCATCCTATATTATCCACTATCCTATCCTATCCTCTAACCTATCCTATCCTCTATCCTATCCTATCGTCTATAATGTCGTATACTCTATCATATCCTATCCTCTTTCCAATAATATCATGTATACTATGCTATTCTCTATCCTATCCTATCCTATATCCTATCCTATCGTCTATCCTATAATATCTTCTATCCTATCCTATCCTCTACCCTAAAATATCCTCTATACGATCCAATCCTCTATCCTGTCCTCTATCCTATCCTCTATACTATCCTCTATCCTATCCTCTATCCTATTGTATCCTCTATCCTATCCCATCCTCTATCCTATCCTATCCTCTATCCTATCCTATCCTCTATCCTATCCTATCCTCTATCCTATCCTATCATCTATCCTATCAAATCCCCTATCCTATCCTCTATCCTATCCTATCCTGTATCCTATCCAATCCTCAATCCTATCCTATCATCTATCCTATCCTATCGTGTAGCCTATCCAATCCTCAATCCTATCCTATCTTCTATCCTATCCTATCCTCTATCCTATCAAATCCCCTATCCTATCCTCTATCCTATCCTATCCTATCCTCTATCCTATCCGATCCTCTATCCTCTATCCTATCCTATCCTCTATCCTATCCTATCCTCTATCCTATCCTATCCTCTATCCTATCCTATCCTCTATCCTATCCTATCCTCTATCCTATCCTATCCTCTATCCTATCCTATCCTCTATCCTATCCTATCCTCTATCCTATCCTATCCTCTATCCTATCCTATCCTCTATCCTATCCTATCCTCTATCCTCTATCCTATCCTATCCTCTATGCTATCCTATCCTCTATCCTATCCTATCCTCTATCCGATCCTATCCTCTATCCTATCCTATCCTCTATCCTATCATATCCTCTATCCTATAATATCCTCTATCCTATCCTATCCTCTATCCAATCCTCTAACCTATCCTATCCTCTATCCTATCCTATCCTCTATCCAATCCTCTATCCTATCCTATCCTCTATCCTATCCCATCCTCTATCCTATCCTATCCTCTATCCTATCCTATGCTCTATCCTATCCTATCCTCTATCCGATCCTATCCTCTATCCTATCCCATCCTCTATCCTATCCTATCCTCTATCCTATCCTATCCTGTATCCTATCCAATCCTCAATCCTATCCTATCATCTATCCTCTATCCTATCCAATCCTCTATCCTATCCATTCCTCTATCCTATCCTATCCTCTATCCAATCCTCTACCCTATCCTATCCTCTATCCTATCCCATCCTCTATCCTATCCTATCCTCTATCCTATCCTATCCTCTATCCTATCCTATCCTCTATGCTATCCTATCCTCTATCCTATCCTATCCTCTATCCTATCCTATCCTCTATCCTATCCTATCCTATCCTCTATCCTATCGTATCCTCTATCCTATGCTATCCTCTATCCTATCCTATCCTCTATCCTATCCTATCCTCTATCCTATCCTATCCTATCCTCTTTCCTATCCTATCCTCTATCCTATCCTATCCACTATCCTATCCTATCCTCTATCCTATCCTATCCTCTATCCTATTCTATCCTCTATCCTATCCTATTCTCTATCCTATCCTATCCTCTATCCTATCCTATCCTCTATCCTATCCTATCCACTATCCTATCCTCTATCCTATCCTATCCTCTATCCTATCCTATCCTCTATCCTATCCTATCCTCTATCCTATCATATCCTCTATCCTATCCTATCCTCTATCCTATCCTATCCTCTATCCTATCCTATCCTCTATCCTATCCTATCCTCTATCCTATCCTATCCTCTATCCTATCCTATCCTCTATCCTATCCTATCCTCTATCCTATCCTATCCTCTATCCTATCCTATCCTCTATCCTATCCTATCCTCTATCCTATCCTATCCTCTATCCTCTATCCTATCCTAACCTCTATCCTATCCTATCCTCTATCCTATCCTATCCTCTATCCTATCCTATCCTCTATGCTATCCTATCCTCTATCCTATCCTATCCTCTATCCTATCCTATCCTCTATCCTATCCTATCCTATCCTCTATCCTATCCTATCCTCTATCCTATCCTCTATCCTATCCTCTATCCTATCCTATCTTCTATCCTATCCTACCGTTTGTCCTATCCTATCCTCTATCCTATCCTATCCTGTATCCTATCGTATCCTCTATCCTATCGTATCCTCTATCCTATCCCATCCTCTAACGTATCCTATCATCTATCCTATCCTATCCTATATCCTATAATATCCTGTATCCTAACCTATACTCAATCCTATCCAATCCTCTATCCTATCCTCTATCCTATCATCCATTTTATATTATCCACTATCCTATCCTATCCTCTAACCTATCCTATCCTCTATCCTATCCTATCGTCTATAATGTCGTATACTGTATCATATCCTATCCTCTTTCCAATAATATCATGTATACTATGCTATTCTCTATCCTATCCTATCCTATATCCTATCCTATCGTCTATCCTATAATATCTTCTATCCTATCCTATCCTCTACCCTAAAATATCCTCTATACGATCCAATCCTCTATCCTGTCCTCTATCCTATCCTCTATACTATCCTCTATCCTATCCTCTATCCTATTGTATCCTCTATCCTATCCCATCCTCTATCCTATCCTATCCTCTATCCTATCCTATCCTCTATCCTATCCTATCCTCTATCCTATCCTATCATCTATCCTATCAAATCCCCTATCCTATCCTCTATCCTATCCTATCCTGTATCCTATCCAATCCTCAATCCTATCCTATCATCTATCCTATCCTATCGTGTAGCCTATCCAATCCTCAATCCTATCCTATCTTCTATCCTATCCTATCCTCTATCCTATCAAATCCCCTATCCTATCCTCTATCCTATCCTATCCTATCCTCTATCCTATCCGATCCTCTATCCTCTATCCTATCCTATCCTCTATCCTATCCTATCCTCTATCCTATCCTATCCTCTATCCTATCCTATCCTCTATCCTATCCTATCCTCTATCCTATCCTATCCTCTATCCTATCCTATCGTCTATCCTATCCTATCCTCTATCCTCTATCCTATCCTATCCTCTATGCTATCCTATCCTCTATCCTATCCTATCCTCTATCCGATCCTATCCTCTATCCTATCCTATCCTCTATCCTATCATATCCTCTATCCTATAATATCCTCTATCCTATCCTATCCTCTATCCAATCCTCTAACCTATCCTATCCTCTATCCTATCCTATCCTCTATCCAATCCTCTATCCTATCCTATCCTCTATCCTATCCCATCCTCTATCCTATCCTATCCTCTATCCTATCCTATGCTCTATCCTATCCTATCCTCTATCCGATCCTATCCTCTATCCTATCCCATCCTCTATCCTATCCTATCCTCTATCCTATCCTATCCTGTATCCTATCCAATCCTCAATCCTATCCTATCATCTATCCTCTATCCTATCCAATCCTCTATCCTATCCATTCCTCTATCCTATCCTATCCTCTATCCAATCCTCTACCCTATCCTATCCTCTATCCTATCCCATCCTCTATCCTATCCTATCCTCTATCCTATCCTATCCTCTATCCTATCCTATCCTCTATGCTATCCTATCCTCTATCCTATCCTATCCTCTATCCTATCCTATCCTCTATCCTATCCTATCCTATCCTCTATCCTATCGTATCCTCTATCCTATGGTATCCTCTATCCTATCCTATCCTCTGTCCTATCCTATCATCTATCCTATCCTATCCTCTATCCTATCAAATCCCCTATCCTATTATCTATCCTATCCTATCCTGTATCCTATCCTATCCTCTATCCTATCCTATCCTCTATCCTATCCTATCCTCTATCCGATCCTATCCTCTATCCTATCCTATCCTCTATCCTATCCTATCCTCTATGCTATCCTATCCTCTATCCTATCCTATCCTCTGTCCTATACTACCCTATCCTCTATCCTATCCTATCCTCTATCCTATGCTATCCTCTATCCTATCCTATCCTCTATCCTATGCTATCCTCTATCCTATCCTATCCTCTATCCTATCCTATCATCTATCCTATCCTATCCTCTATCCTATCAAATCCCCTATCCTATCCTCTATCCTATCCTATCCTGTATCCTATCCTATCCTCTATCCTATCCTCTATTCGATCCTAACCTCTATCCTATCCTATCCTCCATCCTATCCTATCCTCTATCCTATCCTATCCTGTATCCTACCCAATCCTCTATCCTACCCTATCATCTATCCGCAAGTCTATCCTTTCCTGTATCCTATCCAATCCTCTATCCTATCCTATCCTCTATCCTATCGTATCCTCTATCCTATCCTATCTTCTATCCTATCCTATCCTCTATCCTATCAAATTCCCTATCCTATCCTCTATCCTATCCTATCCTGTAACCTATCCTATCCTCTATCCTATCCTCTATTCGATCCTATCCTCTATCCTATCCTATCCTCCATCCTATCCTATCCTCTATCCTATCCTATCCTGTATCCTACCCAATCCTCTATCCTACCCTATCATCTATCCGCAAGTCTATCCTTTCCTGTATCCTATCCAATCCTCTATCCTATCCTATCCTCTATGCTATCCTACCTTCTATCCTATCCTATCCTCTATCCTATCCTATCCTCTATCCTATCCTATCCTATCCTCTATCCTATCGTATCCTCTATCCTATGCTATCCTCTATCCTATCCTATCCTCTATCCTATCCTATCATCTATCCTATCCTATCCTCTATCCTATCAAATCCCCTATCCTATCCTCTATCCTATCCTATCCTGTATCCTATCCTATCCTGTATCCTATCCTATCCTGTATCCTATCCTATCCTCTATCCTATCCTATCCTCTATCCTATCCTCTATCCGATCCTATCCTCTATCCTATCCTATCCTCTATCCTATCCTCTATCCTATCCTCTATCCTATCCTCTATCCTATCCTATCCTCTATCCTATCCTATCCTCTATGCTATCCTATCCTCTATCCTATCCTATCCTCTATCCTATCCAATCCTCTATCCTATCCATTCCTCTGTCCTATCATATCCTCTATCCTATCCTATCCTCTATCCTATCCGATCCTCTATCCTCTATCCTATCCTATCCTCTATCCTATCCTATCCTCTATCCTATCCTATCCTCTATCCTATCCTATCCTCTATCCTATCCTATCCTCTATCCTATCCTATCCTCTATCCTATCCTATCCTGTATCCTATCCAATCCTCTATCCTACCCTATCATCTATCCTCAATCCTATCCAATCCTCTATCCTATCCATTCCTCTATCCTATCCTATCCTCTATCCAATCCTCTATCCTATCCTATCCTCTATCCTATCCCATCCTCTATCCTATCCTATCCTCTATCCTATCCTATCCTCTATCCTATCCTATCCTCTATCCTATCCTATCCTCTATGCTATCCTATCCTCTATCCTCTATCCTCTATCCTATCCTATCCTCTATCCTATCCTATCCTCTATCCTATCCTATCCTCTATCCGATCCTATCCTCTATCCTATCCTATCCTCTATCCTATCCTATCCTCTATCCTATCCTATCCTGTAGCCTATCCAATCCTCAATCCTATCCTATCTTCTATCCTATCCTATCCTCTATCCTATCAAATCCCCTATCCTATCCTATATCCTATCCTATCCTGTATCCTATCCAATACTCAATCCTATCCTATCATCTATCCTCTATCCTATCCAATCCTCTATCCTATCCATTCCTCTATCCTATCATATCCTCTATCCTATAATATCCTCTATCCTATCCTATCCTCTATCCAATCCTCTAACCTATCCTATCCTCTATCCTATCCTATCCTCTATCCTATCAAATCCCCTATCCTATCCTCTATCCTATCCTATCCTGTATCCTATCCAATCCTCAATCCTATCCTATCATCTATCCTCTATCCTATCCAATCCTCTATCCTATCCTATCCTCTATCCTATCCTATCCTCTATCCTATCCTATCCTCTGTCCGATCCTATCCTCTATCCTATCCTATCCTCTATCCTATCCTATCCTCTATCTTATCCTATCCTGTAGCCTATCCAATCCTCAATCCTATCCTATCTTCTATCCTATCCTATCCTCTATCCTATCAAATCCCCTATCCTATCCTCTGTCCTATCCTCTATCCTATCCTCTATCCTATCCTCTATCCTATCCTATCCAATCCCCTATCCTATGCTCTATCCTATCCTACCCTCTATAATATCGTATACTCTATCATATCCTATCCTCTATCCCATAATATCATCTATCCGTTCCTATTCTCTATCCTAACCTATTCTCTATCCTATCCTCTATCCAATCCTCTATCCTATCCTATCTTCTATCCTATCCTATCCTCTATCCTATCAAATCCCCTATCCTATCCTCTATCCCATCCTATCCTGTATCCTATCCAATCCTCAATCCTATCCTATCATCTATCCTCTATCCTATCCTATCCTCTATCCTATCAAATCCCCTATCCTATCCTCTATCCTATCCTATCCTGTATCCTATCCAATCCTCTATCCTACCCTATCATCTATCCTCAATCCTATCCAATCCTCTATCCTATCCATTCCTCTATCCTATCCTATCCTCTATCCAATCCTCTATCCTATCCTATCCTCTATCCTATCCGATCCTCTATCCTATCCTATCCTCTATCCTATCCTATCCTCTATCCTATCCTATCCTCTATCCTATCCTATCCTCTATGCTATCCTATCCTCTATCCTCTATCCTATCCTATCCTCTATCCTATCCTATCCTCTATCCTATCCTATCCTCTATCCGATCCTATCCTCTATCCTATCCTATCCTCTATCCTATCCTATCCTCTATCCTATCCTATCCTGTAGCCTATCCAATCCTCAATCCTATCCTATCTTCTATCCTATCCTATCCTCTATCCTATCAAATCCCCTATCCTATCCTCTATCCTATCCTATCCTGTATCCTACCCAATCCTCAATCCTATCCTATCATCTATCCTCTATCCTATCCAATCCTCTATCCTATCCATTCCTCTATCCTATCATATCCTCTATCCTATAATATCCTCTATCCTATCCTATCCTCTATCCAATCCTCTAACCTATCCTATCCTCTATCCTATCCTATCCTCTATCCAATCCTCTATCCTATCCTATCCTCTATCATATCCCATCCTCTATCCTATCCTATCCTCTATCCTATCCTATCCTCTATCCTATCCTATCCTCTATCCGATCCTATCCTCTATCCTATCCTATCCTCTATCCAATCCTCTACCCTATCCTATCCTCTATCCTATCCCATCCTCTATCCTATCCTATCCTCTATCCTATCCTATCCTCTATGCTATCCTATCCTCTATCCTATCCTATCCTCTATCCTATCCTATCCTCTATCCTATCCTATCCTATCCTCTATCCTATCGTATCCTCTATCCTATCCTATCCTATCCTCTATCCTATCGTATCCTCTATCCTATGCTATCCTCTATCCTATCCTATCCTATCCTCTATCCTATCCTATCATCTATCCTATCCTATCCTCTATCCTATCCTATCCTCTATCCTATCCGATCCTCTATCCTCTATCCTATCCTATCTTCTATCCTATCCTATCCTCTGTCCTATCCTATCCTCTATCCTATCCTATCCTCTATCCTATCCTATCCTCTATCCTATCCTATCCTCTATCCTATCCTCTATCCTATCCTCTATCCTATCCTATCCTCTATGCTATCCTATCCTCTATCCTATCAAATCCCCTATCCTATCCTCTATCCTATCCTATCCTGTATCCTATCCAATCCTCAATCCTATCCTATCATCTATCCTATCCTATCCTGTAGCCTATCCAATCCTCAATCCTATCCTCTCTTCTATCCTATCCTATCCTCTATCCTATCAAATCCCCTATCCTATCCTCTATCCTATCCTATCCTATCCTCTATCCTATCCGATCCTCTATCCTCTATCCTATCCTATCCTCTATCCTATCCTATCCTCTATCCTCTATCCTATCCTATCCTCTATGCTATCCTATCCTCTATCCTATCCTATCCTCTATCCGATCCTATCCTCTATCTTATCCTATCCTCTATCCTATCCTATCCTCTATCCTATCCTATCCTCTATCCTATCCTATCCTCTATCCTATCCTATCCTCTATGCTATCCTATCCTCTATCCTATCAAATCCCCTATCCTATCCTCTATCCTATCCTATCCTGTATCCTATCCAATCCTCAATCCTATCCTATCATCTATCCTCCATCCTATCCAATCCTCTATCCTATCCATTCCTCTATCCTATCATATCCTCTATCCTATAATATCCTCTATCCTATCCTATCCTCTATCCTACACTATCCTCTATGCTATCCTATCCTCTATCCTATCCTATCCTCTATCCTATCCTATCTTCTATCCTATCCTATAATCTATCATATCTAATCCCCTATCCTATACTCTATCCTATCCTATCCTCTATCCTATCCTATCGTCTATCCTATCCTCTATCCTATCCTATCCTATCCTCTGTCCTATCCTATCTTCTATCCTATCCTATCCTGTATCCTATCCTCTATCCTATCCTATCCTGTATCCTATCCAATCCTCAATCCTATCCTATCATCTATCCTCTATCCTATCCAATCCTCTACCCTATCCTATCCTCTATCCTATCCCATCCTCTATCCTATCCTATCCTCTATCCTATCCTATCCTCTATCCTATCCTATCCTCTATGCTATCCTATCCTCTATCCTATCCTATCCTCTATCCTATCCTATCTTCTATCCTATCCTATAATCTATCATATCTAATCCCCTATCCTATACTCTATCCTATCCTATCCTCTATCCTATCCTATCCTCTATCCTATCCTATCCTCTATGCTATCCTATCCTCTATCCTATCCTATCCTCTATCCTATCCTATCTTCTATCCTATCCTATAATCTATCATATCTAATCCCCTATCCTATACTCTATCCTATCCTATCCTCTATCCTATCCTATCGTCTATCCTATCCTCTATCCTATCCTATCCTATCCTCTGTCCTATCCTATCTTCTATCCTATCCTATCCTCTATCCAATCCTCTAACCTATCCTATCCTCTATCCTATCCTATCCTCTATCCAATCCTCTATCCTATCCTATCCTCTATCATATCCCATCCTCTATCCTATCCTATCCTCTATCATATCCCATCCTCTATCCTATCCTATCCTCTATCCTATCCTATCCTCTATCCTATCCTATCCTCTATCCGATCCTATCCTCTATCCTATCCTATCCTCTATCCTATCCTATCCTCTATCCTATCCTATCCTGTATCCTATCCAATCCTCAATCCTATCCTATCATCTATCCTCTATCCTATCCAATCCTCTATCCTATCCATTCCTCTATCCTATCCTATCCTCTATCCAATCCTCTACCCTATCCTATCCTCTATCCTATCCCATCCTCTATCCTATCCTATCCTCTATCCTATCCTATCCTCTATGCTATCCTATCCTCTATCCTCTATCCTATCCTATCCTCTATCCTATCCTATCCTCTATCCGATCGTATCCTCTATCCTATCCTATCCTCTATCCTATCCTATCCTCTATCCTATCCTATCCTCTATCCTATCCTATCCTCTATCCTATCCTATCCTCTATCCTATCCTATCCTCTATCCTATCCTATCCTCTATCCTATCCTATCCTCTATCCTATCCTATCCAATCCCCTATCCTATGCTCTATCCTATCCTACCCTCTATAATATTGTATACTCTATCATATCCTATCCTCTATCCCATAATATCATCTATCCGTTCCTATTCTCTATCCTAACCTATTCTCTATCCTATCCTCTATCCAATCCTCTATCCTATCCTATCTTCTATCCTATCCTATCCTCTATCCTATCAAATCCCCTATCCTATCCTCTGTCCTATCCTATCTTCTATCCTATCCTATCCTCTATCCTATCCTCTATCCTATCCTCTATCCTATCCTCTATCCTATCCTCTATCCTATCCTCTATCCTATCCTATCCTCTATCCTATCCTATCGTCTATCCTATCCTCTATCCTATCCTATACTCTATCCTATGCTATCCTCTATCCTATCCTATCCTCAATCCTATCCTATCTTCTATCCTATCCTATCCTCTATCCTATCAAATCCCCTATCCTATCCTATATCCTATCCTATCCTTTTTTTTTTTTTTCCGAGGAGGTAATCTCGTTACGGATACCCGAACCCCCCCTGGGGGGGGGGGGTGGTCCGGGTTATGTGGGACTCCTCGGCTGGTTGGTGCAACGCCGAGTATACCCACTAACTCCTCCCCGTCCGTCCCTAGACTCCTGGGGGCACCCGTGCTCTGCGCGCGCATGTCAATCCGGTGTGCCCCCGCCTTAGCATACCACCCAGGGGGGGACGCGGCCCCCTCCCGTACCTACTCTATCCGAAGGCACCACGCAACGGACGACGTGGCGCCTTCCCCCCTGTTAGGCCGCCCGATGAGCATCCGTGCCCCCGCTCGAGATGCCCGGCGGCCTCCGGGGACGCCGTTGGTGACCGAGTGTAAGGGGATATCCGATCCCCCGCCTCGAGATCATCAAGGGCGTCCCCGCATAAAGTCTTCAGCGGTTCCGCAGTCGGAGACCATAGCTACTGCACCAACCGGCGCCGTATCCTATCCTATCCTGTATACTATCCAATCCTCAATCCTATCCTATCATCTATCCTCTATCCTATCCAATCCTCTATCCTATCCATTCCTCTATCCTATCATATCCTCTATCCTATAATATCCTCTATCCTATCCTATCCTCTATCCAATCCTCTAACCTATCCTATCCTCTATCCTATCCTATCCTCTATCCAATCCTCTATCCTATCCTATCCTCTATCCTATCCCATCCTCTATCCTATCCTATCCTCTATCCTATCCTATCCTCTATCCTATCCTATCATCTATCCTCTATCCTATCCAATCCTCTATCCCATCCATTCCTCTATCCTATCCTATCCTCTATCCAATCCTCTATCCTATCCTATCCTCTATCCAATCCTCTACCCTATCCTATCCTCTATCCTATCCCATCCTCTATCCTATCCTATCCTCTATCCTATCCTATCGTGTATCCTATCCTATCCTTTATGCTATCCTATCATCTATCCGATCCTATCCTCTATCCTATCCTATCCTCTATCCTATCCTATCCTCTATCCTATCCTATCATCTACCCTCTATCCTATCCAATCCTCTATCCTATCCATTCCTCTATCCTATCCTATCCTCTATCCAATCCTCTATCCTATCCTATCCTCTATCCAATCCTCTACCCTATCCTATCCTCTATCCTATCCCATCCTCTATCCTATCCTATCCTCTATCCTATCCTATCGTGTATCCTATCCTATCCTTTATGCTATCCTATCCTCTATCCTATCCTATCCAATCCCCTATCCTATGCTCTATCCTATCCTACCCTCTATAATATCGTATACTCTATCATATCCTATCCTCTATCCCATAATATCATCTATCCGTTCCTATTCTCTATCCTAACCTATTCTCTATCCTATCCTCTATCCAATCCTCTATCCTATCCATTCCTCTATCCTATCATATCCTCTATCCTATAATATCCTCTATCCTATCCTATCCTCTATCCAATCCTCTAACCTATCCCATCCTCTATCCTATCCTATCCTCTATCCTATCCTATCCTCTATCCTATCCTATCCTCTATCCGATCCTATCCTCTATCCTATCCTATCCTCTATCCTATCCAATCCTCTATCCTATCCATTCCTCTATCCTATCCTATCCTCTATCCAATCCTCTACCCTATCCTATCCTCTATCCTATCCCATCCTCTATCCTATCCTATCCTCTATCCTATCCTATCCTCTATCCTATCCTATCCTCTATGCTATCCTATCCTCTATCCTATCCTATCCTCTATCCTATCCTATCCTCTATCCTATCCTATCCTATCCTCTATCCTATCGTATCCTCTATCCTATGCTATCCTCTATCCTATCAAATCCCCTATCCTATCCTATATCCTATCCTATCCTGTATCCTATCCAATCCTCAATCCTATCCTATCATCTATCCTCTATCCTATCCAATCCTCTATCCTATCCATTCCTCTATCCTATCCTATCCTCTATCCAATCCTCTAACCTATCCTATCCTCTATCCTATCCTATCCTCTATCCAATCCTCTATCCTATCCTATCCTCTATCCTATCCCATCCTCTATCCTATCCTATCCTCTATCCTGTCCTATCCTCTATCCTATCCTATCATCTATCCGATCCTATCCTCTATCCTATCCTATCCTCTATCCTATCCTATCCTCTATCCTATCCTATCATCTATCCTCTATCCTATCCAATCCTCTATCCTATCCATTCCTCTATCCTATGCTATCCTCTATCCAATCCTCTATCCTATCCTATCCTCTATCCAATCCTCTACCCTATCCTATCCTCTATCCTATCCCATCCTCTATCCTATCCTATCCTCTATCCTATCCTATCGTGTATCCTATCCTATCCTCTATGCCATCCTATCCTCTATCCTATCCTATCCTCTATCCTATCCTATCGTCTATCCTATCCTCTATCCTATCCTATCCTATCCTCTGTCCTATCCTATCTTCTATCCTATCCTATCCTCTATCCTATCCTCTATCCTATCCTCTATCCTATCCTCTATCCTATCCTCTATCCTATCCTATCCTCTATCCTATCCTATCGTCTATCCTATCCTCTATCCTATCCTATACTCTATCCTATGCTATCCTCTATCCTATCCTATCCTCTATCCTATCCTATCTTCTATCCTATCCTATCCTCTATCCTATCAAATCCCCTATCCTATCCTCTATCCTATCCTATCCTGTATCCTATCCAATCCTCTATCCTACCCTATCATCTATCCTCAATCCTATCCAATCCTCTATCCTATCCATTCCTCTATCCTATCCTATCCTCTATCCAATCCTCTATCCTATCCTATCCTCTATCCTATCCTATCCTCTATCCTATCCTATCCTCTATCCTATCCTATCCTCTATGCTATCCTATCCTCTATCCTCTATCCTATCCTATCCTCTATCCTATCCTATCCTCTATCCTATCCTATCCTCTATCCTATCCTATCCTCTATCCTATCCTATCCTCTATCCTATCCTATCCTCTATCCTATCCTATCCAATCCTCTATCCTATCCATTCCTCTATCCTATCATATCCTCTATCCTATAATATCCTCTATCCTATCCTATCCTCTATCCAATCCTCTAACCTATCCTATCCTCTATCCTATCCTATCCTCTATCCAATCCTCTATCCTATCCTATCCTCTATCCTATCCCATCCTCTATCCTATCCTATCCTCTATCCTATCCTATCCTCTATCCTATCCTATCATCTATCCTCTATCCTATCCAATCCTCTATCCTATCCATTCCTCTATCCTATCCTATCCTCTATCCAATCCTCTATCCTATCCTATCCTCTATCCAATCCTCTACCCTATCCTATCCTCTATCCTATCCCATCCTCTATCCTATCCTATCCTCTATCCTATCCTATCGTGTATCCTATCCTATCCTTTATGCTATCCTATCATCTATCCGATCCTATCCTCTATCCTATCCTATCCTCTATCCTATCCTATCCTCTATCCTATCCTATCATCTACCCTCTATCCTATCCAATCCTCTATCCTATCCATTCCTCTATCCTATCCTATCCTCTATCCAATCCTCTATCCTATCCTATCCTCTATCCAATCCTCTACCCTATCCTATCCTCTATCCTATCCCATCCTCTATCCTATCCTATCCTCTATCCTATCCTATCGTGTATCCTATCCTATCCTTTATGCTATCCTATCCTCTATCCTATCCTATCCAATCCCCTATCCTATGCTCTATCCTATCCTACCCTCTATAATATCGTATACTCTATCATATCCTATCCTCTATCCCATAATATCATCTATCCGTTCCTATTCTCTATCCTAACCTATTCTCTATCCTATCCTCTATCCAATCCTCTATCCTATCCATTCCTCTATCCTATCATATCCTCTATCCTATAATATCCTCTATCCTATCCTATCCTCTATCCAATCCTCTAACCTATCCCATCCTCTATCCTATCCTATCCTCTATCCTATCCTATCCTCTATCCTATCCTATCCTCTATCCGATCCTATCCTCTATCCTATCCTATCCTCTATCCTATCCAATCCTCTATCCTATCCATTCCTCTATCCTATCCTATCCTCTATCCAATCCTCTACCCTATCCTATCCTCTATCCTATCCCATCCTCTATCCTATCCTATCCTCTATCCTATCCTATCCTCTATCCTATCCTATCCTCTATGCTATCCTATCCTCTATCCTATCCTATCCTCTATCCTATCCTATCCTCTATCCTATCCTATCCTATCCTCTATCCTATCGTATCCTCTATCCTATGCTATCCTCTATCCTATCCTATCCTCTATCCTATCCTATCATCTATCCTATTCTATCCTCAATCCTATCCTATCTTCTATCCTATCCTATCCTCTATCCTATCAAATCCCCTATCCTATCCTATATCCTATCCTATCCTGTATCCTATCCAATCCTCAATCCTATCCTATCATCTATCCTCTATCCTATCCAATCCTCTATCCTATCCATTCCTCTATCCTATCCTATCCTCTATCCAATCCTCTAACCTATCCTATCCTCTATCCTATCCTATCCTCTATCCAATCCTCTATCCTATCCTATCCTCTCTCCTATCCCATCCTCTATCCTATCCTATCCTCTATCCTGTCCTATCCTCTATCCTATCCTATCATCTATCCGATCCTATCTTCTATCCTATCCTATCCTCTATCCTATCCTATCCTCTATCCTATCCTATCATCTATCCTCTATCCTATCCAATCCTCTATCCTATCCATTCCTCTATCCTATGCTATCCTCTATCCAATCCTCTATCCTATCCTATCCTCTATCCAATCCTCTACCCTATCCTATCCTCTATCCTATCCCATCCTCTATCCTATCCTATCCTCTATCCTATCCTATCGTGTATCCTATCCTATCCTCTATGCCATCCTATCCTCTATCCTATCCTATCCTCTATCCTATCCTATCGTCTATCCTATCCTCTATCCTATCCTATCCTATCCTCTGTCCTATCCTATCTTCTATCCTATCCTATCCTCTATCCTATCCTCTATCCTATCCTCTATCCTATCCTCTATCCTATCCTCTATCCTATCCTATCCTCTATCCTATCCTATCGTCTATCCTATCCTCTATCCTATCCTATACTCTATCCTATGCTATCCTCTATCCTATCCTATCCTCTATCCTATCCTATCTTCTATCCTATCCTATCCTCTATCCTATCCTATCCTCTATCCTATCCTATCATCTATCCTCTATCCTATCCAATCCTCTATCCTATCCATTCCTCTATCCTATCCTATCCTCTATCCAATCCTCTACCCTATCCTATCCTCTATCCTATCCCATCCTCTATCCTATCCTATCCTCTATCCTATCCTATCCTCTATCCTATCCTATCCTCTATGCTATCCTATCCTCTATCCTATCCTATCTTCTTTCCTATCCTATAATCTATCATATCTAATCCCCTATCCTATACTCTATCCTATCCTATCCTCTATCCTATCCTATCGTCTATCCTATCCTCTATCCTATCCTATCCTATCCTCTGTCCTATCCTATCTTCTATCCTATCCTATCCTCTATCCTATCCTCTATCCTATCCTCTATCCTATCCTCTATCCTATCCTCTATCCTATCCTATCCTCTATCCTATCCTATCGTCTATCCTATCCTCTATCCTATCCTCTATCCTATCCTATACTCTATCCTATGCTATCCTCTATCCTATCCTATAATCTATCCTATCCTATCTTCTATCCTATCCTATCCTCTATCCTATCAAATCCCCTATCCTAGCCTCTATCCTATCCTATCCTGTATCCTATCCAATCCTCTATCCTACCCTATCATCTATCCTCAATCCTATCCAATCCTCTATCCTATCCATTCCTCTATCCTATCCTATCCTCTATCCAATCCTCTATCCTATCCTATCCTCTATCCTATCCTATCCTCTATCCTATCCTATCCTCTATCCTATCCTATCCTCTATGCTATCCTATCCTCTATCCTCTATCCTATCCTATCCTCTATCCTATCCTATCCTCTATCCTATCCTATCCTCTATCCGATCGTATCCTCTATCCTATCCTATCCTCTATCCTATCCTATCCTCTATCCTATCCTATCCTCTATCCTATCCTATCCTCTATCCTATCCTATCCAATCCCCTATCCTATGCTCTATCCTATCCTACCCTCTATAATATTGTATACTCTATCATATCCTATCCTCTATCCCATAATATCATCTATCCGTTCCTATTCTCTATCCTAACCTATTCTCTATCCTATCCTCTATCCAATCCTCTATCCTATCCTATCTTCTATCCTATCCTATCCTCTATCCTATCAAATCCCCTATCCTATCCTCTATCCCATCCTATCCTGTATCCTATCCAATCCTCAATCCTATCCTATCATCTATCCTCTATCCTATCCTATCCTCTATCCTATCAAATCCCCTATCCTATCCTCTATCCTATCCTATCCTGTATCCTATCCAATCCTCTATCCTACCCTATCATCTATCCTCAATCCTATCCAATCCTCTATCCTATCCATTCCTCTATCCTATCCTATCCTCTATCCAATCCTCTATCCTATCCTATCCTCTATCCTATCCCATCCTCTACCCTATCCTATCCTCTATCCTATCCTATCCTCTATCCTATCCTATCCTCTATCCTATCCTATCCTCTATGCTATCCTATCCTCTATCGTCTATCCTATCCTATCCTCTATCCTATCCTATCCTCTATCCTATCCTATCCTCTATCCGATCCTATCCTCTATCCTATCCTATCCTCTATCCTATCCTATCCTCTATCCTATCCTATCCTGTAGCCTATCCAATCCTCAATCCTATCCTATCTTCTATCCTATCCTATCCTCTATCCTATCAAATCCCCTATCATATCCTCTGTCCTATCCTATCTTCTATCCTATCCTATCCTCTATCCTATCCTCTATCCTATCCTCTATCCTATCCTCTATCCTATCCTCTATCCTATCCTCTATCCTATCCTATCCTCTATCCTATCCTATCGTCTATCCTATCCTCTATCCTATCCTATACTCTATCCTATGCTATCCTCTATCCTATCCTATCCTCAATCCTATCCTATCTTCTATCCTATCCTATCCTCTATCCTATCAAATCCCCTATCCTATCCTATATCCTATCCTATCCTGTATCCTATCCAATCCTCAATCCTATCCTATCATCTCTCCTCTATCCTATCCAATCCTCTATCCTATCCATTCCTCTATCCTATCATATCCTCTATCCTATAATATCCTCTATCCTATCCTATCCTCTATCCAATCCTCTAACCTATCCTATCCTCTATCCTATCCTATCCTCTATCCAATCCTCTATCCTATCCTATCCTCTATCCTATACCATCCTCTATCCTATCCTATCCTCTATCCTATCCTATCCTCTATCCTATCCTATCATCTATCCGATCCTATCCTCTATCCTATCCTATCCTCTATCCTATCCTATCCTCTATCCTATCCTATCATCTATCCTCTATCCTCTATCCTATCCTATCCTGTAGCCTATCCAATCCTCAATCCTATCCTATCTTCTATCCTATCCTATCCTCTATCCTATCAAATCCCCTATCCTATCCTCTGTCCTATCCTATCTTCTATCCTATCCTATCCTCTATCCTATCCTCTATCCTATCCTCTATCCTATCCTCTATCCTATCCTCTATCCTATCCTCTATCCTATCCTCTATCCTATCCTATCCTCTATCCTATCCTATCGTCTATCCTATCCTCTATCCTATCCTATACTCTATCCTATGCTATCCTCTATCCTATCCTATCCTCAATCCTATCCTATCTTCTATCCTATCCTATCCTCTATCCTATCAAATCCCCTATCCTATCCTATATTCTATCCTATCCTGTATCCTATCCAATCCTCAATCCTATCCTATCATCTATCCTCTATCCTATCCAATCCTCTATCCTATCCATTCCTCTATCCTATCATATCCTCTATCCTATAATATCCTCTATCCTATCCTATCCTCTATCCAATCCTCTAACCTATCCTATCCTCTATCCTATCCTATCCTCTATCCAATCCTCTATCCTATCCTATCCTCTATCCTATCCCATCCTCTATCCTATCCTATCCTCTATCCTATCCATTCCTCTATCCTATCCTATCCTCTATCCAATCCTCTATCCTATCCTATCCTCTATCCAATCCTCTACCCTATCCTATCCTCTATCCTATCCCATCCTCTATCCTATCCTATCCTCTATCCTATCCTATCGTGTATCCTATCCTATCCTCTATGCTATCCTATCCTCTATCCTATCCTATCCTCTATCCTATCCTATCTTCTATCCTATCCTATAATCTATCATATCTAATCCCCTATCCTATACTCTATCCTATCCTATCCTCTATCCTATCCTATCGTCTATCCTATCCTCTATCCTATCCTATCCTATCCTCTGTCCTATCCTATCTTCTATCCTATCCTATCCTCTATCCTATCCACTATCCTATCCTCTATCCTATCCTCTATCCTATCCTCTATCCTATCCTATCCTCTATCCTATCCTATCGTCTATCCTATCCTCTATCCTATCCTATACTCTATCCTATGCTATCCTCTATCCTATCCTATCCTCTATCCTATCCTATCTTCTATCCTATCCTATCCTCTATCCTATCAAATCCCCTATCCTATCCTCTATCCTATCCTATCCTGTATCCTATCCAATCCTCTATCCTAACCTATCATCTATCCTCAATCCTATCCAATCCTCTATCCTATCCATTCCTCTATCCTATCCTATCCTCTGTCCTATCCTATCATCTATCCTATCCTATCCTCTATCCTATCAAATCCCCTATCCTATCCTCTATCCTATCCTCTATCCTATCATCTATCCTATCCTCTATCCTATCCTATCCTCTATCCTATCCTATCCTCTATGCTATCCTATCCTCTATCCTATCCTATCCTCTATCCTATCCAATCCTCTATCCTATCCATTCCTCTGTCCTATCATATCCTCTATCCTATCCTATCCTCTATCCTATCCGATCCTCTATCCTCTATCCTATCCTATCCTCTATCCTATCCTATCCTCTATGCTATCCTATCCTCTATCCTATCCTATCCTCTATCCTATCCTATCCTCTATCCTATCCCATCCTCTATCCTATCCTATCCTCTATCCTATTCTATCCTCTATCCTATCCTATCCTATCCTCTATCCTATCCTCTATTCGATCCTATCCTCTATCCTATCCTATCCTCCATCCTATCCTATCCTCTATCCTATCCTATCCTGTATCCTACCCAATCCTCTATCCTACCCTATCATCTATCCGCAAGTCTATCCTTTCCTGTATCCTATACAATCCTCTATCCTATCCTATCCTCTATGCTATCCTATCCTCTATCCTATCCTATCCACTATCCTATCCTATCCTCTATCCTATCCTATCCTCTATCCTATCCTATCCTATCCTCTATCCTATCGTATCCTC
Source organism: Halictus rubicundus (assembly GCF_050948215.1). Taxonomy (NCBI): domain Eukaryota; kingdom Metazoa; phylum Arthropoda; class Insecta; order Hymenoptera; family Halictidae; genus Halictus; species Halictus rubicundus. Next base: position 109,288 of record NW_027488786.1, read on the forward strand.
TATCCTATGCTATCCTCTATCCTATCCTATCCTCTATCCTATCCTATCATCTATCCTATCCTATCCTCTATCCTATCAAATCCCCTATCCTATCCTCTATCCTATCCTATCCTCTATCCTATCCTATCCTGTATCCTACCCAATCCTCTATCCTACCCTATCATCTATCCGCAAGTCTATCCTTACCTGTATCCTATCCAATCCTCTATCCTATCCTATCCTCTATGCTATCCTATCCTCTATGCTATCCTATCCTCTATCCTATCCTATCCTCTATCCTATCCAATCCTCTATCCTATCCATTCCTCTGTCCTATCATATCCTCTATCCTATCCTATCCTCTATCCTATCCGATCCTCTATCCTCTATCCTATCCTATCCTCTATCCTATCCTATCCTCTATCCTATCCTATCCTCTATCCTATCCTATCCTCTATCCTATCCTATCCTCTATCCTATCCTATCCTCTATCCTATCCTATCCTGTATCCTATCCAATCCTCTATCCTACCCTATCATCTATCCTCAATCCTATCCAATCCTCTATCCTATCCATTCCTCTATCCTATCCTATCCTCTAACCAATCCTCTATCCTATCCTATCCTCTATCCTATCCCATCCTCTATCATATCCTATCCTCTATCCTATCCTATCCTCTATCCTATCCTATCCTCTATCCTATCCTATCCTCTATCCTATCCTATCCTCTATGCTATCCTATCCTCTATCCTCTATCCTATCCTATCCTCTATCCTATCCTATCCTCTATCCTATCCTATCCTCTATCCGATCCTATCCTCTATCCTATCCTATCCTCTATCCCATCCTATCCTCTATCCTATCCTATCCTGTAGCCTATCCAATCCTCAATCCTATCCTATCTTCTATCCTATCCATTCCTCTATCCTATCATATCCTCTATCCTATAATATCCTCTATCCTATCCTATCCTCTATCCAATCCTCTATCCTATCCTATCCTCTATCCAATCCTCTATCCTATCCTATCCTCTATCCTATCCCATCCTCTATCCTATCCTATCCTCTATCCTATCCTATCCTCTATCCTATCCTATCATCTATCCGATCCTATCCTCTATCCTATCCTATCCTCTATCCTATCCTCTATCCTATCCTATCCTCTATCCTATCCTCTATCCTATCCTATCCTCTATCCTATCCTATCCTCTATCCTATCCTATCCTCTATCCTATCCTATCCTGTATCCTATCCAATCCTCAATCCTATCCTATCATCTATCCTCTATCCTATCCAATCCTCTATCCTATCCATTCCTCTATCCTATCCTATCCTCTATCCAATCCTCTACCCTATCCTATCCTCTATCCTATCCCATCCTCTATCCTATCCTATCCTCTATCCTATCCTATCCTCTATCCTATCCTATCCTCTATGCTATCCTATCCTCTATCCTATCCTATCCTCTATCCTATCCTATCCTCTATCCTATCCTATCCTATCCTCTATCCTATCGTATCCTCTATCCTATGCTATCCTCTATCCTATCCGATCCTCTATCCTATCCTATCCTCTATCCTATCCTCTACCCTATCCTCTATCCTATCCTATCCTCTATCCTATCCTATCCTCTATGCTATCCTATCGTCTATCCTATCCTATCCTCTATCCTATCCAATCCTCTATCCTATCCATTCCTCTGTCCTATCATATCCTCTATCCTATCCTATCCTCTATCCTATCCTCTACCCTATCCTCTATCCTATCCTATCCTCTATCCTATCCTATCCTCTATCCTATCCTATCCTCTATCCTATCCTATCCTCTATCCTATCCTATCCTCTATCCTATCCTATCCTCTATCCTATCCTATCCTCTATCCTATCCTATCCTCTATCCTCTATCCTATCCTATCCTCTATGCTATCCTATCCTCTATCCTATCCTATCCTCTATCCGATCCTATCCTCTATCTTATCCTATCCTCTATCCTATCCTATCCTCTATCCTATCCTATCCTCTATCCTATCCTATCCTCTATCCTATCCTGTCCTCTATGCTACCTATCCTCTATCCTATCCTATCCTCTATCCTATCCTATCCTCTAACCTATCCCATCCTCTATCCTATCCTATCCTCTATCCTATCCTATCCTCTATCCTATACTATCCTCTATCCTATCCTATCCTCTATGCTATCCTATCCTCTATCCTATCCTATCCTCTATCCTATCCAATCCTCTATCCTATCCATTCCTCTGTCCTATCATATCCTCTATCCTATCCTATCCTCTATCCTATCCGATCCTCTATCCTCTATCCTATCCTATCCTCTATCCTATCCTATCCTCTATCCTATCCTATCCTCTATCCTATCCTATCCTCTATCCTATCCTATCCTCTATCCTATCCTATCCTCTATCCTATCCTATCCTCTATCCTATCCTATCCTCTATCCTATCCTATCCTCTATCCTATCCTCTATCCTATCCTCTATCCTATCCTATCCTCTATCCTATCCTATCCTCTATGCTATCCTATCCCCAATCCTATCCTATCCTCTATCCTATCCAATCCTCTATCCTATCCATTCCTCTGTCCTATCATATCCTCTATCCTATCCTATCCTCTATCCTATCCGATCCTCTATCCTCTATCCTATCCTATCCTCTATCCTATCCAATCCTCTATCCTATCCATTCCTCTGTCCTATCATATCCTCCATCCTATCCTATCCTCTATCCTATCCGATCCTCTATCCTCTATCCTATCCTATCCTCTATCCTATCCTATCCTCTATCCTATCCTATCCTCTATCCTATCCTATCCTCTATGCTATCCTATCCTCTATCCTATCCTATCCTCTATCCTATCCAATCCTCTATCCTATCCATTCCTCTGTCCTATCATATCCTCTATCCTATCCTATCCTCTATCCTATCCGATCCTCTATCCTCTATCCTATCCTATCCTCTATCCTATCCTATCCTCTATCCTATCCTATCCTCTATCCTATCCTATCCTCTATCCTATCCTATCCTCTATCCTATCCTATCCTCTATCCTATCCTATCCTCTATCCTATCCTATCCTCTATCCTATCCTATCCTCTATCCTATCCTCTATCCTATCCTCTATCCTATCCTATCCTCTATCCTATCCTATCCTCTATGCTATCCTATCCCCAATCCTATCCTATCCTCTATCCTATCCAATCCTCTATCCTATCCATTCCTCTGTCCTATCATATCCTCCATCCTATCCTATCCTCTATCCTATCCGATCCTCTATCCTCTATCCTATCCTATCCTCTATCCTATCCTATCCTCTATCCTATCCTATCCTCTATCCTATCCTATCCTCTATCCTATCCTATCCTCTATCCTATCCTATCCTCTATCCTATCCTGTCCTCTATGCTACCTATCCTCTATCCTATCCTATCCTCTATCCTATCCTATCCTCTAACCTATCCCATCCTCTATCCTATCCTATCCTCTATCCTATCCTATCCTCTATCCTATACTATCCTCTATCCTATCCTATCCTCTATGCTATCCTATCCTCTATCCTATCCTATCCTCTATCCTATCCAATCCTCTATCCTATCCATTCCTCTGTCCTATCATATCCTCTATCCTATCCTATCCTCTATCCTATCCGATCCTCTATCCTCTATCCTATCCTATCCTCTATCCTATCCTATCCTCTATCCTATCCTATCCTCTATCCTATCCTATCCTCTATCCTATCCTATCCTCTATCCTATCCTATCCTCTATCCTATCCTATCCTCTATCCTATCCTATCCTCTATCCTATCCTATCCTCTATCCTATCCTCTATCCTATCCTCTATCCTATCCTCTATCCTATCCTATCCTCTATCCTATCCTATCCTCTATGTTATCCTATCCCCAATCCTATCCTATCCTCTATCCTATCCAATCCTCTATCCTATCCATTCCTCTGTCCTATCATATCCTCTATCCTATCCTATCCTCTATCCTATCCGATCCTCTATCCTCTATCCTATCCTATCCTCTATCCTATCCTATCCTCTATGCTATTTTATCCTCTATCCTATCCTGTCCTCTATCCGATCCTATCCTCTATCTTATCCTATCCTCTATCCTATCCTATCCTCTATCCTATCCTATCCTCTATCCTATCCTATCCTCTATCCTATCCTATCCTCTATCCTATCCTCTATCCTATCCTCTATCCTATCCTATCCTCTATCCTATCCTATCCTCTATGCTATCCTATCCCCAATCCTATCCTATCCTCTATCCTATCCAATCCTCTATCCTATCCATTCCTCTGTCCTATCATATCCTCCATCCTATCCTATCCTCTATCCTATCCGATCCTCTATCCTCTATCCTATCCTATCCTCTATCCTATCCTATCCTCTATCCTATCCTATCCTCTATCCTATCCTATCCTCTATGCTATCCTATCCTCTATCCTATCCTATCCTCTATCCTATCCAATCCTCTATCCTATCCATTCCTCTGTCCTATCATATCCTCTATCCTATCCTATCCTCTATCCTATCCGATCCTCTATCCTCTATCCTATCCTATCCTCTATCCTATCCTATCCTCTATCCTATCCTATCCTCTATCCTATCCTATCCTCTATCCTATCCTATCCTCTATCCTATCCTATCCTCTATCCTATCCTATCCTCTATCCTATCCTATCCTCTATCCTATCCTATCCTCTATCCTATCCTATCCTCTATCCTATCCTATCCTCTATCCTATCCTCTATTCGATCCTATCCTCTATCCTATCCTATCCTCTATCCTATCCTATCCTCTATGCTATCCTATCCCCAATCCTATCCTATCCTCTATCCTATCCAATCCTCTATCCTATCCATTCCTCTGTCCTATCATATCCTCTATCCTATCCTATCCTCTATCCTATCCGATCCTCTATCCTCTATCCTATCCTATCCTCTATCCTATCCTATCCTCTATCCTATCCTATCCTCTATCCTATCCTATCCTCTATCCTATCCTATCCTCTATCCTATCCTATCCTCTATCCTATCCTATCCTCTATCGTATCCTATCCTCTATCCTATCCTATCCTCTATCCTCTATCCTATCCTATCATCTATGCTATCCTATCCTCTATCCTATCCTGTCCTCTATCCGATCCTATCCTCTATCTTATCCTATCCTCTATCCTATCCTATCCTCTATCCTATCCTATCCTCTATCCTATCCTATCCTCTATCCTATCCTATCCTCTATCCTATCCTATCATCTATCCTATCCTATCCTCTATCCTATCAAATCCCCTATCCTATCCTCTATCCTATCCTATCCTGTATCCTATCCTATCCTCTATCCTATCCTCTATTCGATCCTATCCTCTATCCTATCCTATCCTCCATCCTATCCTATCCTCTATCCTATCCTATCCTGTATCCTACCCAATCCTCTATCCTACCCTATCATCTATCCGCAAGTCTATCCTTTCCTGTATCCTATCCAATCCTCTATCCTATCCTATCCTCTATCCTATCGTATCCTCTATCCTATCCTATCTTCTATCCTATCCTATCCTCTATCCTATCAAATTCCCCATCCTATCCTCTATACTATCCTATCCTGTATCCTATCCTATCCTCTATCCTATCCTCTATTCGATCCTATCCTCTATCCTATCCTATCCTCTATCCTATCCTATCCTCTATCCTATCCTATCCTGTATCCTACCCAATCCTCTATCCTACCCTATCATCTATCCGCAAGTCTATCCTTTCCTGTATCCTATCCAATCCTCTATCCTATCCTATCCTCTATGCTATCCTATCCTCTATCCTATCCTATCCTCTATCCTATCCTATCCTCTATCCTATCCTATCCTATCCTCTATCCTATCGTATCCTCTATCCTATGCTATCCTCTATCCTATCCTATCCTCTATCCTATCCTATCATCTATCCTATCCTATCCTCTATCCTATCAAATCCCCTATCCTATCCTCTATCCTATCCTATCCTGTATCCTATCCTATCCTCTATCCTATCCTATCCTCTATCCTATCCTCTATCCGATCCTATCCTCTATCCTATCCTATCCTCTATCCTATCCTCTATCCTATCCTATCCCCTATCCTATCCTCTATCCTATCCTCTATCCTATCCTCTATCCTATCCTATCCTCTATCCTATCCTATCCTCTATGCTATCCTATCCTCTATCCTATCCTATCCTCTATCCTATCCAATCCTCTATCCTATCCATTCCTCTGTCCTATCATATCCTCTATCCTATCCTATCCTCTATCCTATCCGATCCTCTATCCTCTATCCTATCCTATCCTCTATCCTATCCTATCCTCTATCCTATCCTATCCTCTATCCTATCCTATCCTCTATCCTATCCTATCCTCTATCCTATCCTCTATCCTATCCTCTATCCTATCCTATCCTCTATCCTATCCTATCCTCTATGCTATCCTATCCCCAATCCTATCCTATCCTCTATCCTATCCAATCCTCTATCCTATCCATTCCTCTGTCCTATCATATCCTCCATCCTATCCTATCCTCTATCCTACCCGATCCTCTATCCTCTATCCTATCCTATCCTCTATCCTATCCTATCCTCTATCCTATCCTATCCTCTATCCTATCCTATCCTCTATGCTATCCTATCCTCTATCCTATCCTATCCTCTATCCTATCCAATCCTCTATCCTATCCATTCCTCTGTCCTATCATATCCTCGATCCTATCCTATCCTCTATCCTATCCGATCCTCTATCCTCTATCCTATCCTATCCTCTATCCTATCCTATCCTCTATCCTATCCTATCCTCTATCCTATCCTATCCTCTATCCTATCCTATCCTCTATCCTATCCTATCCTCTATCCTATCCTATCCTCTATCCTATCCTATCCTCTATCCTATCCTATCCTCTATCCTATCCTATCCTCTATCCTATCCTATCCTCTATCCTATCCTATCCTCTATCCTATCCTCTATCCTATCCTCTATCCTATCCTATCCTCTATCCTATCCTATCCTCTATGCTATCCTATCCCCAATCCTATCCTATCCTCTATCCTATCCAATCCTCTATCCTATCCATTCCTCTGTCCTATCATATCCTCTATCCTATCCTATCCTCTATCCTATCCGATCCTCTATCCTCTATCCTATCCTATCCTCTATCCTATCCTATCCTCTATCCTATCCTATCCTCTATCCTATCCTATCCTCTATCCTATCCTATCCTCTATCCTATCCTATCCTCTATCCTATCCTATCCTCTATCCTATCCTATCCTCTATCCTATCCTATCCTCTATCCTATCCTATCCTCTATCCTCTATCCTATCCTATCCTCTATGCTATCCTATCCTCTATCCTATCCTGTCCTCTATCCGATCCTATCCTCTATCTTATCCTATCCTCTATCCTATCCTATCCTCTATCCTATCCTATCCTCTATCCTATCCTATCCTCTATCCTATCCTATCCTCTATCCTATCCTATCATCTATCCTATCCTATCCTCTATCCTATCAAATCCCCTATCCTATCCTGTATCCTATCCTATCCTCTATCCTATCCTCTATTCGATCCTATCCTCTATCCTATCCTATCCTCCATCCTATCCTATCCTCTATCCTATCCTATCCTGTATCCTACAAAATCCTCTATCCTACCCTATCATCTATCCGCAAGTCTATCCTTTCCTGTATCCTATCCTATCCTCTATCCTATCGTATCCTCTATCCTATCCTATCTTCTATCCTATCCTATCCTCTATCCTATCCTCTATCCTATCCTATCCTGTATCCTATCCTATCCTCTATCCTATCCTCTATTCGATCCTATCCTCTATCCTATCCTATCCTCTATCCTATCCTATCCTCTATCCTATCCTATCCTGTATCCTACCCAATCCTCTATCCTACCCTATCATCTATCCGCAAGTCTATCCTTTCCTGTATCCTATCCAATCCTCTATCCTATCCTATCCTCTATGCTATCCTATCCTCTATCCTATCCTATCCTCTATCCTATCCTATCCTCTATCCTATCCTATCCTCTATCCTATCCTATCCTATCCTCTATCCTATCGTATCCTCTATCCTATGCTATCCTCTATCCTATCCTATCCTCTATCCTATCCTATCATCTATCCTATCCTATCCTCTATCCTATCAAATCCCCTATCCTATCCTCTATCCTATCCTATCCTGTATCCTATCCTATCCTCTATCCTATCCTACCCTCTATCCTATCCTCTATCCGATCCTATCCTCTATCCTATCCTATCCTCTATCCTATCCTCTATCCTATCCTATCCCCTATCCTATCCTCTATCCTATCCTCTATCCTATCCTCTATCCTATCCTATCCTCTATCCTATCCTATCCTCTATGCTATCCTATCCTCTATCCTATCCTATCCTCTATCCTATCCAATCCTCTATCCTATCCATTCCTCTGTCCTATCATATCCTCTATCCTATCCTATCCTCTATCCTATCCGATCCTCTATCCTCTATCCTATCCTATCCTCTATCCTATCCTATCCTCTATCCTATCCTATCCTCTATCCTATCCTATCCTCTATCCTATCCTATCCTCTACCCTATCCTATCCTCTATCCTATCCTATCCTCTATCCTATCCTATCCTCTATCCTATCCTATCCTCTATCCTATCCTATCCTCTATCCTATCCTATCCTCTATCCTATCCTATCCTCTATCGTATCCTATCCTCTATCCTATCCTCTACCCTATCCTCTATCCTATCCTATCCTATCGTCTATCTTATCCTATCCTCTATCCTATCCAATCCTCTATCCTATCCATTCCTCTGTCCTATCATATCCTCTATCCTATCCTATCCTCTATCCTATCCGATCCTCTATCCTCTATCCTATCCTATCCTCTATCCTATCCTATCCTCTATCCTATCCTATCCTCTATCCTATCCTATCCTCTATCCTATCCTATCCTCTATCCTATCCTATCCTCTATCCTATCCTATCCTCTATCCTATCCTATCCTCTATCCTCTATCCTATCCTATCCTCTATGCTATCCTATCCTCTATCCTATCCTATCCTCTATCCGATCCTATCCTCTATCTTATCCTATCCTCTATCCTATCCTATCCTCTATCCTATCCTATCCTCTATCCTATCCTATCCTCTATCCTATCCTATCCTCTATGCTACCTATCCTCTATCCTATCCTATCCTCTATCCTATCCTATCCTCTAACCTATCCCATCCTCTATCCTATCCTATCCTCTATCCTATCCTATCCTCTATCCTATACTATCCTCTATCCTATCCTATCCTCTATCCTATCCTATCCTCTATTCTATCCTATCCACTATCCTATCCTATCCTCTATCCAATCCTCTAACCTATCCTATCCTCTATCCTATCCTATCTTCTATCCTATCCTATCCTCTATCCTATCCTATCTTCTATCCTATCCTATAATCTATCATATCTAATCCCCTATCCTATACTCTATCCTATCCTCTATCCTATCCTATCGTCTATCCTATCCTCTATCCTATCCTATCCTATCCTCTGTCCTATCCTATCTTCTATCCTATCCTATCCTCTATCCTATCCTCTATCCTATCCTCTATCCTATCCTCTATCCTATCCTCTATCCTATCCTATCCTCTATCCTATCCTATCCTCTATCCTATCCTATCCTCTATCCTATCCTATCCTCTATCCTATCCTATCCTATCCTCTATCCTATCGTATCCTCTATCCTATGCTATCCTCTATCCTATCCTATCCTCTATCCTATCCTATCATCTATCCTATCCTATCCTCTATCCTATCAAATCCCCTATCCTATCCTCTATCCTATCCTATCCTGTATCCTATCCTATCCTCTATCCTATCTTATCCTCTATCCTATCCTCTATCCGATGCTATCCTCTATCCTATCCTATCCTCTATCCTATCCTCTATCCTATCCTATCCCCTATCCTATCCTCTATCCTATCCTCTATCCTATCCTCTATCCTATCCTATCCTCTATCCTATCCTATCCTCTATGCTATCCTATCCTCTATCCTATCCTATCCTCTATCCTATCCAATCCTCTATCCTATCCATTCCTCTGTCCTATCATATCCTCTATCCTATCCTATCCTCTATCCTATCCGATCCTCTATCCTCTATCCTATCCTATCCTCTATCCTATCCTATCCTCTATCCTATCCTATCCTCTCTCCTATCCTATCCTCTATCCTATCCTATCCTCTATCCTATCCTATCCTCTATCCTATCCTATCCTCTATCCTATCCTATCCTCTCTCCTATCCTATCCTCTATCCTATCCTATCCTCTATCCTATCCTATCCTCTATCCTATCCTATCCTCTATGCTGTCCTATGCTCTATCCTATCCTATCGTCTATCCTATTCTCTATCCTATCCTCTATCCTATACTATCCTATCCTATCCTCTATCCTATGCTATCCTCTATCCTATCCTATCCTCTATCCTATCCTATCCTATCCTCTATCCTATCAAATCCCCTATCCTATCCTCTATCCTATCCTATCCTGTATCCTATCCTATCCTCTATCCTATCCTCTATTCGATCCTATCCTCTATCCTATCCTATCCTCTATCCTATCCTCTATCCTATCCTCTATCCTATCCAATCCTCTATCCTATCCTATCCTCTATCCTAATCTATCCTCTATCTGATCCTATCCTCTATCCTATCCTATCCTCTATCCTATCCTATCCTCTATCCTATCCTATCCTCTATCCTATCCTATCCACTATCCTATCCTATCCTCTATCCTATCCTATCCTCTATCCTCTATCCTATCCTATCCTCTATCCTATCCTATCCTCTATCCTATCCTCTATCCTCTATCCTATCCTATCCTCTATGCTATCCTATCCTCTATCCTATCCTATCCTCTATCCTATCCTATCCTCTATCCTATCCTATCCTCTATCCTCTATCCTCTATCCTCTATCCTATCCTATCCTCTATCCGATCCTATCCTATATCCTATCCTAACCTCTATCCTATCCTATCCTCTATCCTATCCTATCCTCTATCCGATCCTATCCTCTATCCTATCAAATCCCCTATCCTATCCTCTATCCTATCCTATCCTGTATCCTATCCAATCCTTAATCCTATCCGATCATCTATCCTCTATCCTATCCAATCCTCTATCCTATCCTATCCTCTATCCTATCCTATCCTCTATCCTATCCTATCCTCTATGCTATCCTATCCTCTATCCTATCAAATCCCCTATCCTATCCTCTATCCTATCCTATCCTGTATGCTATCCAATCCTCAATCCTATCCTATCATCTATCCTATCCTATCCTGTAGCCTATCCAATCCTCAATCCTATCCTATCTTCTATCCTATCCTATCCTCTATCCTATCAAATCCCCTATCCTATCCTCTATCCTATCCTATCCTATCCTCTATCCTATCCGATCCTCTATCCTCTATCCTATCCTAACCTCTATCCTATCCTATCCTCTATCCTATCCTATCCTCTATCCTATCCTATCCTCTATCCTCTATCCTATCCTATCCTCTATGCTATCCTATCCTCTATCCTATCCTATCCTCTATCCTATCCTATCCTCTATCCTATCCTATCCTCTATCCTATCCTATCCTCTATCCTATCCTATCCTCTATCCTATCCTATCCTCTATCCTATCCTATCCTCTATCCTATCCTATCCTCTATCCTATCCTATCCTCTATGCTGTCCTATGCTCTATCCTATCCTATCGTCTATCCTATTCTCTATCCTATCCTCTATCCTATACTATCCTATCCTCTATCCTATCCTATCCTCTATCCTATGCTATCCTCTATCCTATCCTATCCTCTATCCTATCCTATCATCTATCCTATCCTATCCTCTATCCTATCAAATCCCCTATCCTATCCTCTATCCTATCCTATCCTGTATCCTATCCTATCCTCTATCCTATCCTCTATTCGATCCTATCCTCTATCCTATCCTATCCTCTATCCTATCCTCTATCCTATCCTCTATCCTATCCTCTATCCTATCCTCTATCCTATCCAATCCTCTATCCTATCCTATCCTCTATCCTAACCTATCCTCTATCTGATCCTATCCTCTATCCTATCCTATCCTCTATCCTATCCTATCCTCTATCCTATCCTATCCTCTATCCTATCCTATCCACTATCCTATCCTATCCTCTATCCTATCCTATCCTCTATCCTCTATCCTATCCTATCCTCTATCCTATCCTATCCTCTATCCTCTATCCTCTATCCTATCCTATCCTCTATGCTACCTATCCTCTATCCTATCCTATCCTCTATCCTATCCTATCCTCTAACCTATCCCATCCTCTATCCTATCCTATCCTCTATCCTATCCTATCCTCTATCCTATACTATCCTCTATCCTATCCTATCCTCTATCCTATCCTATCCTCTATCCTATCCTATCCACTATCCTATCCTATCCTCTATCCAATCCTCTAACCTATCCTATCCTCTATCCTATCCTATCTTCTATCCTATCCTATCCTCTATCCTATCCTATCTTCTATCCTATCCTATAATCTATCATATCTAATCCCCTATCCTATACTCTATCCTATCCTCTATCCTATCCTATCGTCTATCCTATCCTCTATCCTATCCTATCCTATCCTCTGTCCTATCCTATCTTCTATCCTATCCTATCCTCTATCCTATCCTCTATCCTATCCTCTATCCTATCCTCTATCCTATCCTCTATCCTATCCTCTATCCTATCCTATCCTCTATCTTATCCTATCCTCTATCCTATCCTATCCTCTATCCTATCCTATCCTATCCTCTATCCTATCGTATCCTCTATCCTATGCTATCCTCTATCCTATCCTATCCTCTATCCTATCCTATCATCTATCCTATCCTATCCTCTATCCTATCAAATCCCCTATCCTATCCTCTATCCTATCCTATCCTGTATCCTATCCTATCCTCTATCCTATCCTATCCTCTATCCTATCCTCTATCCGATGCTATCCTCTATCCTATCCTATCCTCTATCCTATCCTCTATCCTATCCTATCCCCTATCCTATCCTCTATCCTATCCTCTATCCTATCCTCTATCCTATCCTATCCTCTATCCTATCCTATCCTCTATGCTATCCTATCCTCTATCCTATCCTATCCTCTATCCTATCCAATCCTCTATCCTATCCATTCCTCTGTCCTATCATATCCTCTATCCTATCCTATCCTCTATCCTATCCGATCCTCTATCCTCTATCCTATCCTATCCTCTATCCTATCCTATCCTCTATCCTATCCTATCCTCTCTCCTATCCTATCCTCTATCCTATCCTATCCTCTATCCTATCCTATCCTCTATCCTATCCTATCCTCTATCCTATCCTATCCTCTCTCCTATCCTATCCTCTATCCTATCCTATCCTCTATCCTATCCTATCCTCTATCCAATCCTATCCTCTATGCTGTCCTATGCTCTATCCTATCCTATCGTCTATCCTATTCTCTATCCTATCCTCTATCCTATACTATCCTATCCTCTATCCTATCCTATCCTCTATCCTATGCTATCCTCTATCCTATCCTATCCTCTATCCTATCCTATCCTATCCTCTATCCTATCAAATCCCCTATCCTATCCTCTATCCTATCCTATCCTCTATCCTATCCGATCCTCTATCCTCTATCCTATCCTATCCTCTATCCTATCCTATCCTCTATCCTATCCTATCCTCTCTCCTATCCTATCCTCTATCCTATCCTATCCTCTATCCTATCCTATCCTCTATCCTATCCTATCCTCTATCCTATCCTATCCTCTCTCCTATCCTATCCTCTATCCTATCCTATCCTCTATCCTATCCTATCCTCTATCCAATCCTATCCTCTATGCTGTCCTATGCTCTATCCTATCCTATCGTCTATCCTATTCTCTATCCTATCCTCTATCCTATACTATCCTATCCTCTATCCTATCCTATCCTCTATCCTATGCTATCCTCTATCCTATCCTATCCTCTATCCTATCCTATCCTATCCTCTATCCTATCAAATCCCCTATCCTATCCTCTATCCTATCCTATCCTGTATCCTATCCTATCCTCTATCCTATCCTCTATTCGATCCTATCCTCTATCCTATCCTATCCTCTATCCTATCCTCTATCCTATCCTCTATCCTATCCTCTATCCTATCCTCTATCCTATCCAATCCTCTATCCTATCCTATCCTCTATCCTAATCTATCCTCTATCTGATCCTATCCTCTATCCTATCCTATCCTCTATCCTATCCTATCCTCTATCCTATCCTATCCTCTATCCTATCCTGTCGTCTATCCTATTCTCTATCCTATCCTCTATCCTATACTATCCTATCCTCTATCCTATCCTATCCTCTATCCTATGCTATCCTCTATCCTATCCTATCCTCTATCCTATCCTATCATCTATCCTATCCTATCCTCTATCCTATCAAATCCCCTATCCTATCCTCTATCCTATCCTATCCTGTATCCTATCCTATCCTCTATCCTATCCTCTATTCGATCCTATCCTCTATCCTATCCTATCCTCTATCCTATCCTCTATCCTATCCTCTATCCTATCCTCTATCCTATCCTCTATCCTATCCAATCCTGTATCCTATCCTATCCTCTATCCTAACCTATCCTCTATCTGATCCTATCCTCTATCCTATCCTATCCTCTATCCTATCCTATCCTCTATCCTATCCTATCCTCTATCCTATCCTATCCACTATCCTATCCTATCCTCTATCCTATCCTATCCTCTATCCTCTATCCTATCCTATCCTCTATCCTATCCTATCCTCTATCCTCTATCCTCTATCCTCTATCCTATCCTATCCTCTATCCGATCCTATCCTCTATCCTATCCTAACCTCTATCCTATCCTATCCTCTATCCTATCCTATCCTCTATCCGATCCTATCCTCTATCCTATCAAATCCCCTATCCTATCCTCTATCCTATCCTATCCTGTATCCTATCCAATCCTTAATCCTATCCGATCATCTATCCTCTATCCTATCCAATCCTCTATCCTATCCTATCCTCTATCCTATCCTATCCTCTATCTTATCCTATCCTCTATGCTATCCTATCCTCTATCCTATCAAATCCCCTATCCTATCCTCTATCCTATCCTATCCTGTATCCTATCCAATCCTCAATCCTATCCTATCATCTATCCTCTATCCTATCCAATCCTCTATCCTATCCATTCCTCTATCCTATCATATCCTCTATCCTATAAAATCCTCTATCCTATCCTATCCTCTATCCAATCCTCTAACCTATCCTATCCTCTATCCTATCCTATCCTCTATCCAATCATCTATCCTATCCTATCCTCTATCCTATCCCATCCTCTATCCTATCCTATCCTCTATCCTATCCTATGCTCTATCCTATCCTATCCTCTATCCGATCCTATCCTCTATCCTATCCTATCCTCTATCCTATCCTATCCTCTATCCTATCCTATCCTGTATCCTATCCAATCCTCAATCCTATCCTATCATCTATCCTCTATCCTATCCAATCCTCTATCATATCCATTCCTCTATCCTATCCTATCCTCTATCCAATCCTCTACCCTATCCTATCCTCTATCCTATCCCATCCTCTATCCTATCCTATCCTCTATCCTATCCTATCCTCTATCCTATCCTATCCTCTATGCTATCCTATCCTCTATCCTATCCTATCCTCTATCCTATCCTATCCTCTATCCTATCCTATCCTATCCTATCCTCTATCCTATCGCATCCTCTATCCTATGCTATCCTCTATCCTATCCTATCCTCTATCCTATCCTAACATCTATCCTATCCTATCCTCTATCCTATCAAATCCCCTATCCTATCCTCTATCCTATCCTATCCTGTATCCTATCCTATCCTATCCTCTATCCTATCCTATCCTCTATCCTATCCTCTATCCGATCCTATCCTCTATCCTATCCTATCCTCTATCCTATCCTCTATCCTATCCTCTATGCTATCCTCTATCCTATCCTATCCTCTATCCTATCCTATCCTCTATGCTATCCTATCCTCTATCCTATCCTATCCTCTATCCTATCCAATCCTCTATCCTATCCATTCCTCTGTCCTATCATATCCTCTATCCTATCCTATCCTCTATCCTATCCGATCCTCTATCCTCTATCCTATCCTATCCTCTATCCTATCCTATCCTCTATCCTATCCTATCCTCTATCCTATCCTATCCTCTATCCTATCCTATCCTCTATCCTATCCTATCCTCTATCCTATCCTATCATCTATCCTATCCTATCCTCTATCCTATCCTATCCTCCATCCTCTATCCTATCCTATCCTCTATGCTATCCTATCCTCTATCCTATCCTATCCTCTATCCGATCCTATCCTCTATCTTATCCTATCCTCTATCCTATCCTATCCTCTACCCTATCCTATCCTCTATCCTATCCTATCCTCTATCCTATCCTATCCTCTATCCTCTATCCTATCCTATCCTCTATGCTATCCTACCCTCTATCCTATCCTATCCTCTATCCTATCCTATCCTCTATCCTATCCCATCCTCTATCCTATCCTATCCTCTATCCTATTCTATCCTCTATCCTATCCTATCCTCTATGCTATCCTATCCTCTATCCTATCCTATCCTCTATCCTATACTATCATCTATCCTATCCTATCCTCTATCCTATCAAATCCCCTATCCTATCCTCTATCCTATCCTATCCTGTATCCTATCCTATCCTCTATCCTATCCTCTATTCGATCCTATCCTCTATCCTATCCTATCCTCCATCCTATC
Organism: Halictus rubicundus; assembly: GCF_050948215.1. Lineage (NCBI taxonomy): Eukaryota > Metazoa > Arthropoda > Insecta > Hymenoptera > Halictidae > Halictus > Halictus rubicundus. The sequence goes on from NW_027488786.1 coordinate 126,144, forward strand.
CTATCCTCTATCCTATCCTATCCTGTATCCTACCCAATCCTCTATCCTACCCTATCATCTATCCGCAAGTCTATCCTTTCCTGTATCCTATCCAATCCTCTATCCTATCCTATCCTCTATCCTATCGTATCCTCTATCCTATCCTATCTTCTATCCTATCCTATCCTCTATCCTATCAAATTCCCTATCCTATCCTCTATCCTATCCTATCCTGTATCCTATCCTATCCTCTATCCTATCCTCTATTCGATCCTATCCTCTATCCTATCCTATCCTCCATCCTATCCTATCATCTATCCTATCCTATCCTGTATCCTACCCAATCCTCTATCCTACCCTATCATCTATCCGCAAGTCTATCCTTTCCTGTATCCTATCCAATCCTCTATCCTATCCTATCCTCTATCCTATCCTATCCTCTATCCTATCCTATCCTATCCTCCATCCTATCCTATCATCTATCCTATCCTATCCTGTATCCTATCCTATCCTCTATCCTATCCTATCCTCTATCCTATCCTCTATCCGATCCTATCCTCTATCCTATCCTATCCTCTATCCTATCCTCTATCCTATCCTCTATCCTATCCTATCCTCTATCCTATCCTATCCTCTATCCTATCCTATCCTGTATCCTATCCTATCCTCTATCCTATCCTATCCTCTATGCTATCCTATCCTCTATCCTATCAAATCCCCTATCCTATCCTCTATCCTATCCTATCCTCTATCCTATCCTATCCTCTATCCTATCCTATCCTCTCTCCTATCCTATCCTCTATCCTATCCTATCCTCTATCCTATCCTATCCTCTATCCTATCCTATCCTCTATCCTATCCTATCCTCTATCCTATCCTATCCTCTATGCTGTCCTATGCTCTATCCTATCCTATCGTCTATCCTATTCTCTATCCTATCCTCTATCCTATACTATCCTATCCTCTATCCTATCCTATCCTCTATCCTATGCTATCCTCTATCCTATCCTATCCTCTATCCTATCCTATCCTATCCTCTATCCTATCAAATCCCCTATCCTATCCTCTATCCTATCCTATCCTGTATCCTATCCTATCCTCTATCCTATCCTCTATCCTATCCAATCCTCTATCCTATCCTATCCTCTATCCTAATCTATCCTCTATCTGATCCTATCCTCTATCCTATCCTATCCTCTATCCTATCCTATCCTCTATCCTATCCTATCCTCTATCCTATCCTATCCACTATCCTATCCTATCCTCTATCCTATCCTATCCTCTATCCTCTATCCTATCCTATCCTCTATCCTATCCTATCCTCTATCCTATCCTCTATCCTCTATCCTATCCTATCCTCTATGCTATCCTATCCTCTATCCTATCCTATCCTCTATCCTATCCTATCCTCTATCCTATCCTATCCTCTATCCTCTATCCTCTATCCTCTATCCTATCCTATCCTCTATCCGATCCTATCCTATATCCTATCCTAACCTCTATCCTATCCTATCCTCTATCCTATCCTATCCTCTATCCTATCCTATCCTGTATCCTATCCTATCCTCTATCCTATCCTATCCTCTATGCTATCCTATCCTCTATCCTATCAAATCCCCTATCCTATCCTCTATCCTATCCTATCCTCTATCCTATCCTATCCTCTATCCTATCCTATCCTCTCTCCTATCCTATCCTCTATCCTATCCTATCCTCTATCCTATCCTATCCTCTATCCTATCCTCTATCCTATCCTCTATCCTATCCTATCCTCTATCCTATCCTATCCTCTATCCTATCCTATCCTGTATCCTATCCTATCCTCTATCCTATCCTATCCTCTATGCTATCCTATCCTCTATCCTATCAAATCCCCTATCCTATCCTCTATCCTATCCTATCCTCTATCCTATCCTATCCTCTATCCTATCCTATCCTCTCTCCTATCCTATCCTCTATCCTATCCTATCCTCTATCCTATCCTATCCTCTATCCTATCCTATCCTCTATCCTATCCTATCCTCTATGCTGTCCTATGCTCTATCCTATCCTATCGTCTATCCTATTCTCTATCCTATCCTCTATCCTATACTATCCTATCCTCTATCCTATCCTATCCTCTATCCTATGCTATCCTCTATCCTATCCTATCCTCTATCCTATCCTATCCTATCCTCTATCCTATCAAATCCCCTATCCTATCCTCTATCCTATCCTATCCTGTATCCTATCCTATCCTCTATCCTATCCTCTATCCTATCCAATCCTCTATCCTATCCTATCCTCTATCCTAATCTATCCTCTATCTGATCCTATCCTCTATCCTATCCTATCCTCTATCCTATCCTATCCTCTATCCTATCCTATCCTCTATCCTATCCTATCCACTATCCTATCCTATCCTCTATCCTATCCTATCCTCTATCCTCTATCCTATCCTATCCTCTATCCTATCCTATCCTCTATCCTATCCTCTATCCTCTATCCTATCCTATCCTCTATGCTATCCTATCCTCTATCCTATCCTATCCTCTATCCTATCCTATCCTCTATCCTATCCTATCCTCTATCCTCTATCCTCTATCCTCTATCCTATCCTATCCTCTATCCGATCCTATCCTATATCCTATCCTAACCTCTATCCTATCCTATCCTCTATCCTATCCTATCCTCTATCCTATCCTCTATCCTCTATCCTATCCTATCCTCTATGCTATCCTATCCTCTATCCTATCCTATCCTCTATCCGATCCTATCCTCTATCCTATCAAATCCCCTATCCTATCCTCTATCCTATCCTATCCTGTATCCTATCCAATCCTCAATCCTATCCTATCATCTATCCTATCCTATCCTGTAGCCTATCCAATCCTCAATCCTATCCTATCTTCTATCCTATCCTATCCTCTATCCTATCAAATCCCCTATCCTATCCTCTATCCTATCCTATCCTATCCTCTATCCTATCCGATCCTCTATCCTCTATCCTATCCTAACCTCTATCCTATCCTATCCTCTATCCTATCCTATCCTCTATCCTATCCTATCCTCTATCCTCTATCCTATCCTATCCTCTATGCTATCCTATCCTCTATCCTATCCTATCCTCTATCCTATCCTATCCTCTATCCTATCCTATCCTCTATCCTATCCTATCCTCTATCCTATCCTATCCTCTATCCTATCCTATGCTCTATCCTATCCTATCGTCTATCCTATTCTCTATCCTATCCTCTATCCTATAATATCCTATCCTCTATCCTATCCTATCCTCTATCCTATGCTATCCTCTATCCTATCCTATCCTCTATCCTATCCTATCATCTATCCTATCCTATCCTCTATCCTATCAAATCCCCTATCCTATCCTCTATCCTATCCTATCCTGTATCCTATCCTATCCTCTATCCTATCCTCTATTCGATCCTATCCTCTATCCTATCCTATCCTCTATCCTATCCTCTATCCTATCCTCTATCCTATCCTCTATCCTATCCTCTATCCTATCCTCTATCCTATCCAATCCTCTATCCTATCCTATCCTCTATCCTAACCTATCCTCTATCTGATCCTATCCTCTACCCTATCCTATCCTCCATCCTATCCTATCCTCTATCCTATCCTATCCTCTATCCTATCCTATCCACTATCCTATCCTATCCTCTATCCTATCCTATCCTCTATCCTCTATCCTATCCTATCCTCTATCCTATCCTATCCTCTATCCTCTATCCTCTATCCTCTATCCTATCCTATCCTCTATCCGATCCTATCCTCTATCCTATCCTAACCTCTATCCTATCCTATCCTCTATCCTATCCTATCCTCTATCCGATCCTATCCTCTATCCTATCAAATCCCCTATCCTATCCTCTATCCTATCCTATCCTGTATCCTATCCAATCCTTAATCCTATCCGATCATCTATCCTCTATCCTATCCAATCCTCTATCCTATCCTATCCTCTATCCTATCCTATCCTCTATCTTATCCTATCCTCTATGCTATCCTATCCTCTATCCTATCAAATCCCCTATCCTATCCTCTATCCTATCCTATCCTGTATCCTATCCAATCCTCAATCCTATCCTATCATCTATCCTCTATCCTATCCAATCCTCTATCCTATCCATTCCTCTATCCTATCATATCCTCTATCCTATAAAATCCTCTATCCTATCCTATCCTCTATCCAATCCTCTAACCTATCCTATCCTCTATCCTATCCTATCCTCTATCCAATCATCTATCCTATCCTATCCTCTATCCTATCCCATCCTCTATCCTATCCTATCCTCTATCCTATCCTATGCTCTATCCTATCCTATCCTCTATCCGATCCTATCCTCTATCCTATCCTATCCTCTATCCTATCCTATCCTCTATCCTATCCTATCCTGTATCCTATCCAATCCTCAATCCTATCCTATCATCTATCCTCTATCCTATCCAATCCTCTATCCTATCCATTCCTCTATCCTATCCTATCCTCTATCCAATCCTCTACCCTATCCTATCCTCTATCCTATCCCATCCTCTATCCTATCCTATCCTCTATCCTATCCTATCCTCTATCCTATCCTATCCTCTATGCTATCCTATCCTCTATCCTATCCTATCCTCTATCCTATCCTATCCTCTATCCTATCCTATCCTATCCTATCCTCTATCCTATCGCATCCTCTATCCTATGCTATCCTCTATCCTATCCTATCCTCTATCCTATCCTATCATCTATCCTATCCTATCCTCTATCCTATCAAATCCCCTATCCTATCCTCTATCCTATCCTATCCTGTATCCTATCCTATCCTATCCTCTATCCTATCCTATCCTCTATCCTATCCTCTATCCGATCCTATCCTCTATCCTATCCTATCCTCTATCCTATCCTCTATCCTATCCTCTATGCTATCCTCTATCCTATCCTATCCTCTATCCTATCCTATCCTCTATGCTATCCTATCCTCTATCCTATCCTATCCTCTATCCTATCCAATCCTCTATCCTATCCATTCCTCTGTCCTATCATATCCTCTATCCTATCCTATCCTCTATCCTATCCGATCCTCTATCCTCTATCCTATCCTATCCTCTATCCTATCCTATCCTCTATCCTATCCTATCCTCTATCCTATCCTATCCTCTATCCTATCCTATCCTCTATCCTATCCTATCCTCTATCCTATCCTATCCTCTATCCTATCCTATCCTCTATCCTATCCTATCCTCCATCCTCTATCCTATCCTATCCTCTATGCTATCCTATCCTCTATCCTATCCTATCCTCTATCCGATCCTATCCTCTATCTTATCCTATCCTCTATCCTATCCTATCCTCTACCCTATCCTATCCTCTATCCTATCCTATCCTCTATCCTATCCTATCCTCTATCCTCTATCCTATCCTATCCTCTATGCTATCCTACCCTCTATCCTATCCTATCCTCTATCCTATCCTATCCTCTATCCTATCCCATCCTCTATCCTATCCTATCCTCTATCCTATTCTATCCTCTATCCTATCCTATCCTCTATGCTATCCTATCCTCTATCCTATCCTATCCTCTATCCTATCTTCTATCCTATCCTATCCTCTATCCTATCCTATCCTCTATCCTATACTATCATCTATCCTATCCTATCCTCTATCCTATCAAATCCCCTATCCTATCCTCTATCCTATCCTATCCTGTATCCTATCCTATCCTCTATCCTATCCTCTATTCGATCCTATCCTCTATCCTATCCTATCCTCCATCCTATCCTATCCTCTATCCTATCCTATCCTGTATCCTACCCAATCCTCTATCCTACCCTATCATCTATCCGCAAGTCTATCCTTTCCTGTATCCTATCCAATCCTCTATCCTATCCTATCCTCTATCCTATCGTATCCTCTATCCTATCCTATCTTCTATCCTATCCTATCCTCTATCCTATCAAATTCCCTATCCTATCCTCTATCCTATCCTATCCTGTATCCTATCCTATCCTCTATCCTATCCTCTATTCGATCCTATCCTCTATCCTATCCTATCCTCCATCCTATCCTATCATCTATCCTATCCTATCCTGTATCCTACCCAATCCTCTATCCTACCCTATCATCTATCCGCAAGTCTATCCTTTCCTGTATCCTATCCAATCCTCTATCCTATCCTATCCTCTATCCTATCCTATCCTCTATCCTATCCTATCCTATCCTCCATCCTATCCTATCATCTATCCTATCCTATCCTGTATCCTATCCTATCCTCTATCCTATCCTATCCTCTATCCTATCCTCTATCCGATCCTATCCTCTATCCTATCCTATCCTCTATCCTATCCTCTATCCTATCCTATCCTCTATCCTATCCTATCCTCTATGCTATCCTATCCTCTATCCTATCCTCTATCCTATCCTATCCTCTATCCTATCCTATCCTCTATCCTATCCTATCCTCTATCCTATCCTATCCTCTATCCTATCCTATCCTCTATCCTATCCTATCCTCTATCCTATCCTATCCTCTATCCTATCCTATCCTCTATCCTATCCTATCCTGTATCCTATCCAATCCTCTATCCTATCCTATCATCTATCCTCAATCCTATCCAATCCTCTATCCTATCCATTCCTCTATCCTATCCTATCCTCTATCCAATCCTCTAACCTATCCTATCCTCTATCCTATCCTATCCTCTATCCAATCCTCTATCCTATCCTATCCTCTATCCTATCCCATCCTCTATCCTATCCTATCCTCTATCCTATCCTATCCTCTATCCTATCCTATCCTCTATCCTAACCTATCCTCTATCTGATCCTATCCTCTATCCTATCCTATCCTCTATCCTATCCTATCCTCTATCCTATCCTATCCACTATCCTATCCTATCCTCTATCCTATCCTTTCCTCTATCCTCTATCCTCTATCCTATCCTATCCTCTATCCTATCCTATCCTCTATCCTATCCTATCCTCTATCCTATCCTCTATCCTCTATCCTATCCTATCCTCTATGCTATCCTATCCTCTATCCTATCCTATCCTCTATCCTATCCTATCCTCTATCCTATCCTATCCTCTATGCAATCCTATCCTCTATCCTATCAAATCCCCTATCCTATCCTCTATCCTATCCTATCCTGTATCCTATCCAATCCTCAATCCTATCCTATCATCTATCCTATCCTATCCTGTAGCCTATCCAATCCTCAATCCTATCCTATCTTCTATCCTATCCTATCCTCTATCCTATCAAATCCCCTATCCTATCCTCTATCCTATCCTATCCTATCCTCTATCCTATCCGATCCTCTATCCTCTATCCTATCCTAACCTCTATCCTATCCTATCCTCTATCCTATCCTATCCTCTATCCTATCCTATCCTCTATCCTCTATCCTATCCTATCCTCTATGCTATCCTATCCTCTATCCTATCCTATCCTCTATCCGATCCTATCCTCTATCTTATCCTATCCTCTATCCTATCCTATCCTCTATCCTATCCTATCCTCTATCCTATCCTATCCTCTATCCTATCCTATCCTCTATGCTATCCTATCCTCTATCCTATCAAATCCCCTATCCTATCCTCTATCCTATCCTATCCTGTATCCTATCCAATCCTCAATCCTATCCTATCATCTATCCTCTATCCTATCCAATCCTCTATCCTATCCATTCCTCTATCCTATCATATCCTCTATCCTATAAAATCCTCTATCCTATCCTATCCTCTATCCAATCCTCTAACCTATCCTATCCTCTATCCTATCCTATCCTCTATCCAATCATCTATCCTATCCTATCCTCTATCCTATCCCATCCTCTATCCTATCCTATCCTCTATCCTATCCTATGCTCTATCCTATCCTATCCTCTATCCGATCCTATCCTCTATCCTATCCTATCCTCTATCCTATCCTATCCTCTATCCTATCCTATCCTCTATCCTATCCTCTATCCTATCCTCTATGCTATCCTCTATCCTATCCTATCCTCTATCCTATCCTATCCTCTATGCTATCCTATCCTCTATCCTATTATATCCTCTATCCTATCCAATCCTCTATCCTATCCATTCCTCTGTCCTATCATATCCTCTATCCTATCCTATCCTCTATCCTATCCGATCCTCTATCCTCTATCCTATCCTATCCTCTATCCTATCCTATCCTCTATCCTATCCTATCCTCTATCCTATCCTATCCTCTATCCTATCCTATCCTCTATCCTATCCTATCCTCTATCCTATCCTATCCTCTATCCTCTATCCTATCCTATCCTCTATGCTATCCTATCCTCTATCCTATCCTATCCTCTATCCGATCCTATCCTCTATCTTATCCTATCCTCTATCCTATCCTATCCTCTACCCTATCCTATCCTCTATCCTATCCTATCCTCTATCCTATCCTATCCTCTATCCTCTATCCTCTATCCTATCCTATCCTCTATGCTATCCAATCCTCTATCCTATCCTATCCTCTATCCTATCCTATCCTCTATCCTATCCCATCCTCTATCCTATCCTATCCTCTATCCTATTCTATCCTCTATCCTATCCTATCCTCTATGCTATCCTATCCTCTATCCTATCCTATCCTCTATCCTATCTTCTATCCTATCCTATTCCTCTATCCTATCCTATCCTCTATCCTATACTATCCTATCCTCTATCCTATCTTCTATCCTATCCTATTCCTCTATCCTATCCTATCCTCTATCCTATACTATCCTATCCTCTATCCTATCCTATCCTCTATCCTATCCTATCCTCTATCCTATCCTATCATCTATCCTATCCTATCCTCTATCCTATCAAATCCCCTATCCTATCCTCTATCCTATCCTATCCTGTATCCTATCCTATCCTCTATCCTATCCTCTATTCGATCCTATCCTCTATCCTATCCTATCCTCCATCCTATCCTATCCTCTATCCTATCCTATCCTGTATCCTACCCAATCCTCTATCCTACCCTATCATCTATCCGCAAGTCTATCCTTTCCTGTATCCTATCCAATCCTCTATCCTATCCTATCCTCTATCCTATCGTATCCTCTATCCTATCCTATCTTCTATCCTATCCTATCCTCTATCCTATCAAATTCCCTATCCTATCCTCTATCCTATCCTATCCTGTATCCTATCCTATCCTCTATCCTATCCTCTATTCGATCCTATCCTCCATCCTATCCTATCATCTATCCTATCCTATCCTGTATCCTACCCAATCCTCTATCCTACCCTATCATCTATCCGCAAGTCTATCCTTTCCTGTATCCTATCCAATCCTCTATCCTATCCTATCCTCTATCCTATCCTATCCTCTATCCTATCCTATCCTCTATCCTATCCTATCCTATCCTCTATCCTATCGTATCCTCTATCCTATGCTATCCTCTATCCTATCCTATCCTCTATCCTATCCTATCATCTATCCTATCCTATCCTCTATCCTATCAAATCCCCTATCCTATCCTCTATCCTATCCTATCCTGTATCCTATCCTATCCTCTATCCTATCCTATCCTCTATCCTATCCTCTATCCGATCCTATCCTCTATCCTATCCTATCCTCTATCCTATCCTCTATCCTATCCTCTACCCTATCCTATCCTCTATCCTATCCTATCCTCTATGCTATCCTATCCTCTATCCTATCCTCTATCCTATCCTATCCTCTATCCTATCCTATCCTCTATCCTATCCTATCCTCTATCCTATCCTATCCTCTATCCTATCCTATCCTCTATCCTATCCTATCCTCTATCCTATCCTATCCTGTATCCTATCCAATCCTCTATCCTACCCTATCATCTATCCTCAATCCTATCCAATCCTCTATCCTATCCATTCCTCTATCCTATCCTATCCTCTATCCAATCCTCTAACCTATCCTATCCTCTATCCTATCCTATCCTCTATCCAATCCTCTATCCTATCCTATCCTCTATCCTATCCCATCCTCTATCCTATCCTATCCTCTATCCTATCCTATCCTCTATCCTATCCTATCCTCTATCCGATCCTATCCTCTATCCTATCCTATCCTCTATCCTATCCTATCCTCTATCCTATCCTATCCTGTATCCTATCCAATCCTCAATCCTATCCTATCATCAATCCTCTATCCTATCCAATCCTCTATCCTATCCATTCCTCTATCCTATCCTATCCTCTATCCAATCCTCTACCCTATCCTATCCTCTATCCTATCCCATCCTCTATCCTATCCTATCCTCTATCCTATCCTATCCTCTATCCTATCCTATCCTCTATGCTATCCTATCCTCTATCCTATCCTATCCTCTATCCTATCCTATCCTCTATCCTATCCTCTATCCGATCCTATCCTCTATCCTATCGTATCCTCTATCCTATCCTATCCTCTATCCTATCCTATCCTCTATCCTATCCTATCCTGTATCCTATCCTATCCTCTATCCTATCCTATCCTCTATCCTATCCTCTATCCGATCCTATCCTCTATCCTATCCTATCCTCTATCCTATCCTCTATCCTATCCTCTATCCTATCCTCTATCCTATCCTCTATCCTATCCTCTATCCTATCCTATCCTCTATCCTATCCTATCGTCTATGCTATCCTATCCTCTATCCTATCCTATCCTCTATCCTATCCAATCCTCTATCCTATCCATTCCTCTGTCCTATCATATCCTCTATCCTATCCTATCCTCTATCCTATCCGATCCTCTATCCTCTATCCTATCCTATCTTCTATCCTATCCTATCCTCTATCCTATCCTATCCTCTATCCTATCCTATCCTCTAGCCAATCCTATCCTCTATCCTATCCTATCCTCTATCCTATCCTCTATCCTATCCTCTATCCTATCCTATCCTCTATCCTATCCTATCCTCTATCCTATCCTATCCTCTATCCTATCCTATCCTCTATCCTATCCTATCCTCTATCCTATCCTATCCTCTATCCTATCCAATCCTCTATCCTATCCATTCCTCTGTCCTATCATATCCTCTATCCTATCCTATCCTCTATCCTATCCGATCCTCTATCCTCTATCCTATCCTATCCTCTATCCTATCCTATCCTCTATCCTATCCTATCCTCTATCCTATCCTATCCTCTATCCTATCCTATCCTCTATCCTCTATCCTATCCTATCCTCTATGCTATCCTATCCTGTATCCTATCCTATCCTCTATCCGATCCTATCCTCTATCTTATCCTATCCTCTATCCTATCCTATCCTCTATCCTATCCTATCCTCTATCCTATCCTATCCTCTATGCTATCCTATCCTCTATCCTATCCTATCCACTATCCTATCCTATCCTCTATCCTATCCCATCCTCTATCCTATCCTATCCTCTATCCTATCCTATCCTCTATCCTATCCTATCTTCTACCCTATCCTATCCTCTATCCTATCCTATCCTCTATCCTATCCCATCCTCTATCCTATCCTATCCTCTATCCTATTCTATCCTCTATCCTATCCTATCCTCTATGCTATCCTATCCTCTATCCTATCCTATCCTCTATCCTATCCTCTATCCTATCCTATCCTCTTTCCTATCCTATCCTCTATCCTATACTATCCTATCCTCTATCCTATCCTATCCTCTATCCTAAGCTATCCTCTATCCTATCCTATCCTCTATCCTATGCTATCCTCTATCCTATCCTATCCTCTATCCTATCCTATCATCTATCCTATCCTATCCTCTATCCTATCAAATCCCCTATCCTACCCTCTATCCTATCCTATCCTGTATCCTATCCTATCCTCTATCCTATCCTTTATTCGATCCTATCCTCTATCCTATCCTATCCTCCATCCTATCCTATCCTCTATCCTATCCTATCCTGTATCCTACCCAATCCTCTATCCTACCCTATCATCTATCCGCAAGTCTATCCTTTCCTGTATCCTATCCAATCCTCTATCCTATCCTATCCTCTATCCTATCGTATCCTCTATCCTATCCTATCTTCTATCCTATCCTATCCTCTATCCTATCAAATTCCCTATCCTATCCTCTATCCTATCCTATCCTGTATCCTATCCTATCCTCTATCCTATCCTCTATTCGATCCTATCCTCTATCCTATCCTATCCTCTATCCTATCCTATCCTCTATCCTATCCTATCCTCTATCCTATCCTATCCTATCCTGTATCCTATACAATCCTCTATCCTACCCTATCATCTATCCTCAATCCTATCCAATCCTCTATCCTATCCATTCCTCTATCCTATCCTATCCTCTATCCAATCCTCTAACCTATCCTATCCTCTATCCTATCCTATCCTCTATCCAATCCTCTATCCTATCCTATCCTCTATCCTATCCCATCCTCTATCCTATCCTATCCTCTATCCTATCCTATCCTCTATCCTATCCTATCCTCTATCCGATCCTATCCTCTATCCTATCCTATCCTCTATCCTATCCTATCCTCTATCCTATCCTATCCTGTATCCTATCCAATCCTCAATCCTATCCTATCATCTATCCTCTATCCTATCCAATCCTCTATCCTATCCATTCCTCTATCCTATCCTATCCTCTATCCAATCCTCTACCCTATACTATCCTCTATCCTATCCCATCCTCTATCCTATCCTATCCTCTATCCTATCCTATCCTCTATCCTATCCTATCCTCTATGCTATCCTATCCTCTATCCTATCCTATCCTCTATCCTATCCTATCCTCTATCCTATCCTATCCTATCCTCTATCCTATCGTATCCTCTATCCTATGCTATCCTCTATCCTATCCTATCCTCTATCCTATCCTATCATCTATCCCATCCTATCCTCTATCCTATCAAATCCCCTATCCTACCCTCTATCCTATCCTATCCTGTATCCTATCCTATCCTCTATCCTATCCTATCTTCTACCCTATCCTATCCTCTATCCTATCCTATCCTCTATCCTATCCCATCCTCTATCCTATCCTATCCTCTATCCTATTCTATCCTCTATCCTATCCTATCCTCTATGCTATCCTATCCTCTATCCTATCCTATCCTCTATCCTATCCTCTATCCTATCCTATCCTCTTTCCTATCCTATCCTCTATCCTATACTATCCTATCCTCTATCCTATCCTATCCTCTATCCTAAGCTATCCTCTATCCTATCCTATCCTCTATCCTATGCTATCCTCTATCCTATCCTATCCTCTATCCTATCCTATCATCTATCCTATCCTATCCTCTATCCTATCAAATCCCCTATCCTACCCTCTATCCTATCCTATCCTGTATCCTATCCTATCCTCTATCCTATCCTCTATTCGATCCTATCCTCTATCCTATCCTATCCTCCATCCTATCCTATCCTCTATCCTATCCTATCCTGTATCCTACCCAATCCTCTATCCTACCCTATCATCTATCCGCAAGTCTATCCTTTCCTGTATCCTATCCAATCCTCTATCCTATCCTATCCTCTATCCTATCGTATCCTCTATCCTATCCTATCTTCTATCCTATCCTATCCTCTATCCTATCAAATTCCCTATCCTATCCTCTATCCTATCCTATCCTGTATCCTATCCTATCCTCTATCCTATCCTCTATTCGATCCTATCCTCTATCCTATCCTATCCTCTATCCTATCCTATCCTCTATCCTATCCTATCCTCTATCCTATCCTATCCTATCCTGTATCCTATCCAATCCTCTATCCTACCCTATCATCTATCCTCAATCCTATCCAATCCTCTATCCTATCCATTCCTCTATCCTATCCTATCCTCTATCCAATCCTCTAACCTATCCTATCCTCTATCCTATCCTATCCTCTATCCAATCCTCTATCCTATCCTATCCTCTATCCTATCCCATCCTCTATCCTATCCTATCCTCTATCCTATCCTATCCTCTATCCTATCCTATCCTCTATCCGATCCTATCCTCTATCCTATCCTATCCTCTATCCTATCCTATCCTCTATCCTATCCTATCCTGTATCCTATCCAATCCTCAATCCTATCCTATCATCTATCCTCTATCCTATCCAATCCTCTATCCTATCCATTCCTCTATCCTATCCTATCCTCTATCCAATCCTCTACCCTATACTATCCTCTATCCTATCCCATCCTCTATCCTATCCTATCCTCTATCCTATCCTATCCTCTATCCTATCCTATCCTCTATGCTATCCTATCCTCTATCCTATCCTATCCTCTATCCTATCCTATCCTCTATCCTATCCTATCCTATCCTCTATCCTATCGTATCCTCTATCCTATGCTATCCTCTATCCTATCCTATCCTCTATCCTATCCTATCATCTATCCTATCCTATCCTCTATCCTATCAAATCCCCTATCCTACCCTCTATCCTATCCTATCCTGTATCCTATCCTATCCTCTATCCTATCCTCTATTCGATCCTATCCTCTATCCTATCCTATCCTCCATCCTATCCTATCCTCTATCCTATCCTATCCTGTATCCTACTCAATCCTCTATCCTACCCTATCATCTATCCGCAAGTCTATCCTTTCCTGTATCCTATCCAATCCTCTATCCTATCCTATCCTCTATCCTATCGTATCCTCTATCCTATCCTATCTTCTATCCTATCCTATCCTCTATCCTATCAAATTCCCTATCCTATCCTCTATCCTATCCTATCCTGTATCCTATCCTATCCTCTATCCTATCCTCTATTCGATCCTATCCTCTATCCTATCCTATCCTCTATCCTATCCTATCCTCTATCCTATCCTATCCTCTATCCTATCCTATCCTCTATCCTATCCTATCCTCTATCCTATCCTATCCTGTATCCTATCCAATCCTCTATCCTACCCTATCATCTATCCTCAATCCTATCCAATCCTCTATCCTATCCATTCCTCTATCCTATCCTATCCTCTATCCAATCCTCTAACCTATCCTATCCTCTATCCTATCCTATCCTCTATCCAATCCTCTATCCTATCCTATCCTCTATCCTATCCCATCCTCTATCCTATCCTATCCTCTATCCTATCCTATCCTCTATCCTATCCTATCCTCTATCCGATCCTATCCTCTATCCTATCCTATCCTCTATCCTATCCTATCCTCTATCCTATCCTATCCTGTATCCTATCCAATCCTCAATCCTATCCTATCATCTATCCTCTATCCTATCCAATCCTCTATCCTATCCATTCCTCTATCCTATCCTATCCTCTATCCAATCCTCTACCCTATACTATCCTCTATCCTATCCCATCCTCTATCCTATCCTATCCTCTATCCTATCCTATCCTCTATCCTATCCTATCCTCTATGCTATCCTATCCTCTATCCTATCCTATCCTCTATCCTATCCTATCCTCTATCCTATCCTATCCTATCCTCTATCCTATCGTATCCTCTATCCTATGCTATCCTCTATCCTATCCTATCCTCTATCCTATCCTATCATCTATCCTATCCTATCCTCTATCCTATCAAATCCCCTATCCTATCCTCTATATCCTATCCTATCCTGTATCCTATCCTATCCTCTATCCTATCCTATCCTCTATCCTATCCTATCCTCTATCCTATCCTCCATCCGATCCTATCCTCTATCCTATCCTATCCTCTATCCTATCCTCTATCCTATCCTCTATCCTATCCTATCCTCTATCCGATCCTATCCTCTATCCTATCCTATCCTCTATCCTATCCTATCCTCTATCCTATCCTATCCTGTATCCTATCCAATCCTCAATCCTATCCTATCATCTATCCTCTATCCTATCCAATCCTCTATCCTATCCATTCCTCTATCCTATCATATCCTCTATCCAATCCTCTACCCTATACTATCCTCTATCCTATCCCATCCTCTATCCTATCCTATCCTCTATCCTATCCTATCCTCTATCCTATCCTATCCTCTATGCTATCCTATCCTCTATCCTATCCTATCCTCTATCCTATCCTATCCTCTATCCTATCCTATCCTCTATCCTATCCTATCCTCTATCCTATCCTATCCTATCCTCTATCCTATCGTATCCTCTATCCTATGCTATCCTCTATCCTATCCTATCCTCTATCCTATCCTATCATCTATCCTATCCTATCCTCTATCCTATCAAATCCCCTATCCTATCCTCTATATCCTATCCTATCCTGTATCCTATCCTATCCTCTATCCTATCCTATCCTCTATCCTATCCTATCCTCTATCCTATCCTCCATCCGATCCTATCCTCTATCCTATCCTATCCTCTATCCTATCCTCTATCCTATCCTCTATCCTATCCTATCCTCTATCCGATCCTATCCTCTATCCTATCCTATCCTCTATCCTATCCTATCCTCTATCCTATCCTATCCTGTATCCTATCCAATCCTCAATCCTATCCTATCATCTATCCTCTATCCTATCCAATCCTCTATCCTATCCATTCCTCTATCCTATCATATCCTCTATCCAATCCTCTACCCTATACTATCCTCTATCCTATCCCATCCTCTATCCTATCCTATCCTCTATCCTATCCTATCCTCTATCCTATCCTATCCTCTATGCTATTCTATCCTCTATCCTATCCTATCCTCTATCCTATCCTATCCTCTATCCTATCCTATCCTATCCTCTATCCTATCGTATCCTCTATCCTATGCTATCCTCTATCCTATCCTATCCTCTATCCTATCCTATCATCTATCCTATCCTATCCTCTATCCTATCAAATCCCCTATCCTATCCTCTATATCCTATCCTATCCTGTATCCTATCCTATCCTCTATCCTATCCTATCCTCTATCCTATCCTATCCTCTATCCTATCCTCCATCCGATCCTATCCTCTATCCTATCCTATCCTCTATCCTATCCTCTATCCTATCCTCTATCCTATCCTCTATCCTATCCTATCCTCTATCCTATCCTATCCTCTATGCTATCCTATCCTCTATCCTATCCTATACTCTATCCTATCCAACCTCTATCCTATCCATTCCTCTGTCCTATCATATCCTCTATCCTATCCTATCCTCTATCCTATCCGATCCTCTATCCTCTATCCTATCCTATCCTCTATCCTATCCTATCCTCTATCCTATCCTATCCTCTATCCTATCCTATCCTCTATCCTATCCTATCCTGTATCCTATCCAATCCTCTATCCTACCCTATCATCTATCCTCAATCCTATCCAATCCTCTATCCTATCCATTCCTCTATCCTATCCTATCCTCTATCCAATCCTCTAACCTATCCTATCCTCTATCCTATCCTATCCTCTATCCAATCCTCTATCCTATCCTATCCTCTATCCTATCCCATCCTCTATCCTATCCTATCCTCTATCCTATCCTATCCTCTATCCTATCCTATCCTCTATCCGATCCTATCCTCTATCCTATCCTATCCTCTATCCTATCCTATCCTCTATCCTATCCTATCCTGTATCCTATCCAATCCTCAATCCTATCCTATCATCTATCCTCTATCCTATCCAATCCTCTATCCTATCCATTCCTCTATCCTATCCTATCCTCTATCCAATCCTCTACCCTATACTATCCTCTATCCTATCCCATCCTCTATCCTATCCTATCCTCTATCCTATCCTATCCTCTATCCTATCCTATCCTCTATGCTATCCTATCCTCTATCCTATCGTATCCTCTATCCTATGCTATCCTCTATCCTATCCTATCCTCTATCCTATCCTATCATCTATCCTATCCTCTATCCTATCAAATCCCCTATCCTATCCTCTATATCCTATCCTATCCTCTATCCTATCCTATCCTCTATCCTATCCTATCCTCTATCCTATCCTATCCTCTATCCTATCCTATCCTCTATCCTCTATCCTATCCTATCCTCTATGCTATCCTATCCTCTATCCTATCCTATCCTCTATCCGATCCTCCATCCGATCCTATCCTCTATCCTATCCTATCCTCTATCCTATCCTCTATCCTATCCTCTATCCTATCCTCTATCCTATCCTATCCTCTATCCTATCCTATCCTCTATGCTATCCTATCCTCTATCCTATCCTATACTCTATCCTATCCAACCTCTATCCTATCCATTCCTCTGTCCTATCATATCCTCTATCCTATCCTATCCTCTATCCTATCCGATCCTCTATCCTCTATCCTATCCTATCTTCTATCCTATCCTATCCTCTATCCTATCCTATCCTCTATCCTATCCTATCCTCTATCCTATCCTATCCTCTATCCTATCCTATCCTCTATCCTATCCTATCCTCTATCCTATCCTCTATCCTATCCTCTATCCTATCCTATCCTCTATCCTATCCTATCCTCTATCCTATCCTATCCTCTATCCTATCCTATCCTCTATCCTATCCAATCCTCTATCCTATCCATTCCTCTGTCCTATCATATCCTCTATCCTATCCTATCCTCTATCCTATCCGATCCTCTATCCTCTATCCTATCCTATCCTCTATCCTATCCTATCCTCTATCCTATCCTATCCTCTATCCTATCCTATCCTCTATCCTATCCTATCCTCTATCCTATCCTATCCTCTATCCTATCCTATCCTCTATCCTATCCTATCCTCTATCCTATCCTATCCTCTATCCTATCCTATCCTCTATCCTATCCTATCCTCTATCCTATCCTATCCTCTATCCTATCCTATCCTCTATCCTATCCTATCCTCTATCCTATCCTATCCTCTATCCTATCCTATCCTCTATCCTCTATCCTATCCTATCCTCTATCCTATCCTATCCTCTATCCTATCCTATCCTCTATCCTATCCTATCCTCTATCCTATCCTATCCTCTATCCTATCCTATCCTCTATCCTATCCTATCCTCTATCCTATCCTATCCTCTATCCTCTATCCTATCCTATCCTCCATCCTATCCTATCCTGTATCCTACTCAATCCTCTATCCTACCCTATCATCTATCCGCAAGTCTATCCTTTCCTGTATCCTATCCAATCCTCTATCCTACCCTATCCTCTATCCTATCGTATCCTCTATCCTATCCTATCTTCTATCCTATCCTATCCTCTATCCTATCAAATTCCCTATCCTATCCTCTATCCTATCCTATCCTGTATCCTATCCTATCCTCTATCCTATCCTCTATTCGATCCTATCCTCTATCCTATCCTATCCTCTATCCTATCCTATCCTCTATCCTATCCTATCCTCTATCCTATCCTATCCTCTGTCCTATCCTATCCTCTATCCTATCCTATCCTGTATCCTATCCAATCCTCTATCCTACCCTATCATCTATCCTCAATCCTATCCAATCCTCTATCCTATCCATTCCTCTATCCTATCCTATCCTCTATCCAATCCTCTAACCTATCCTATCCTCTATCCTATCCTATCCTCTATCCAATCCTCTATCCTATCCTATCCTCTATCCTATCCCATCCTCTATCCTATCCTATCCTCTATCCTATCCTATCCTCTATCCTATCCTATCCTCTATCCGATCCTATCCTCTATCCTATCCTATCCTCTATCCTATCCTATCCTCTATCCTATCCTATCCTGTATCCTATCCAATCCTCAATCCTATCCTATCATCTATCCTCTATCCTATCCAATCCTCTATCCTATCCATTCCTCTATCCTATCCTATCCTCTATCCAATCCTCTACCCTATACTATCCTCTATCCTATCCCATCCTCTATCCTATCCTATCCTCTATCCTATCCTATCCTCTATCCTATCCTATCCTCTATGCTATCCTATCCTCTATCCTATCCTATCCTCTATCCTATCCTATCCTCTATCCTATCCTATCCTATCCTCTATCCTATCGTATCCTCTATCCTATGCTATCCTCTATCCTATCCTATCCTCTATCCTATCCTATCATCTATCCTATCCTATCCTCTATCCTATCAAATCCCCTATCCTATCCTCTATATCCTATCCTATCCTGTATCCTATCCTATCCTCTATCCTATCCTATCCTCTATCCTATCCTATCCTCTATCCTATCCTCCATCCGATCCTATCCTCTATCCTATCCTATCCTCTATCCTATCCTCTATCCTATCCTCTATCCTATCCTATCCTCTATCCGATCCTATCCTCTATCCTATCCTATCCTCTATCCTATCCTATCCTCTATCCTATCCTATCCTGTATCCTATCCAATCCTCAATCCTATCCTATCATCTATCCTCTATCCTATCCAATCCTCTATCCTATCCATTCCTCTATCCTATCCTATCCTCTATCCAATCCTCTACCCTATACTATCCTCTATCCTATCCCATCCTCTATCCTATCCTATCCTCTATCCTATCCTATCCTCTATCCTATCCTATCCTCTATGCTATCCTATCCTCTATCCTATCCTATCCTCTATCCTATCCT
Organism: Halictus rubicundus; assembly: GCF_050948215.1. Taxonomy (NCBI): domain Eukaryota; kingdom Metazoa; phylum Arthropoda; class Insecta; order Hymenoptera; family Halictidae; genus Halictus; species Halictus rubicundus. The sequence continues at coordinate 146,471 of NW_027488786.1, forward strand.
ATCCTCTATCCTATCCTATCCTATCCTCTATCCTATCGTATCCTCTATCCTATGCTATCCTCTATCCTATCCTATCCTCTATCCTATCCTATCATCTATCCTATCCTATCCTCTATCCTATCAAATCCCCTATCCTATCCTCTATATCCTATCCTATCCTGTATCCTATCCTATCCTCTATCCTATCCTATCCTCTATCCTATCCTATCCTCTATCCTATCCTCCATCCGATCCTATCCTCTATCCTATCCTATCCTCTATCCTATCCTCTATCCTATCCTCTATCCTATCCTCTATCCTATCCTATCCTCTATCCTATCCTATCCTCTATGCTATCCTATCCTCTATCCTATCCTATACTCTATCCTATCCAACCTCTATCCTATCCATTCCTCTGTCCTATCATATCCTCTATCCTATCCTATCCTCTATCCTATCCGATCCTCTATCCTCTATCCTATCCTATCCTCTATCCTATCCTATCCTCTATCCTATCCTATCCTCTATCCTATCCTATCCTCTATCCTATCCTATCCTGTATCCTATCCAATCCTCTATCCTACCCTATCATCTATCCTCAATCCTATCCAATCCTCTATCCTATCCATTCCTCTATCCTATCCTATCCTCTATCCAATCCTCTATCCTATCCTATCCTCTATCCTATCCGATCCTCTATCCTCTATCCTATCCTATCCTCTATCCTATCCTATCCTCTATCCTATCCTATCCTCTATCCTATCCTATCCTCTATCCTATCCTATCCTCTATCCTATCCTATCCTCTATCCTATCCTATCCTCTATCCTATCCTATCCTCTATCCTATCCTATCCTCTATCCTATCCTATCCTCTATCCTATCCTATCCGCTATCCTATCCTATCATCTATCCTATCCTATCCTCTATCCTATCCTATCCTCTATCCTCTATCCTATCCTATCCTCTATCCTATCCTATCCTCTATCCTATCCTATCCTCTATCCTATCCTATCCTCTATCCTATCCTATCCTCTATCCTATCCTATCCTCTATCCTATCCTATCCTCTATCCTATCCTATCCTCTATCCTATCCTATCCTCTATCCTCTATCCTATCCTATCCTCCATCCTATCCTATCCTCTATCCTATCCTATCCTGTATCCTACTCAATCCTCTATCCTACCCTATCATCTATCCGCAAGTCTATCCTTTCCTGTATCCTATCCAATCCTCTATCCTATCCTATCCTCTATCCTATCGTATCCTCTATCCTATCCTATCTTCTATCCTATCCTATCCTCTATCCTATCAAATTCCCTATCCTATCCTCTATCCTATCCTATCCTGTATCCTATCCTATCCTCTATCCTATCCTCTATTCGATCCTATCCTCTATCCTATCCTATCCTCTATCCTATCCTATCCTCTATCCTATCCTATCCTCTATCCTATCCTATCCTCTATCCTATCCTATCCTCTATCCTATCCTATCCTGTATCCTATCCAATCCTCTATCCTACCCTATCATCTATCCTCAATCCTATCCAATCCTCTATCCTATCCATTCCTCTATCCTATCCTATCCTCTATCCAATCCTCTAACCTATCCTATCCTCTATCCTATCCTATCCTCTATCCAATCCTCTATCCTATCCTATCCTCTATCCTATCCCATCCTCTATCCTATCCTATCCTCTATCCTATCCTATCCTCTATCCTATCCTATCCTCTATCCGATCCTATCCTCTATCCTATCCTATCCTCTATCCTATCCTATCCTCTATCCTATCCTATCCTGTATCCTATCCAATCCTCAATCCTATCCTATCATCTATCCTCTATCCTATCCAATCCTCTATCCTATCCATTCCTCTATCCTATCCTATCCTCTATCCAATCCTCTACCCTATACTATCCTCTATCCTATCCCATCCTCTATCCTATCCTATCCTCTATCCTATCCTATCCTCTATCCTATCCTATCCTCTATGCTATCCTATCCTCTATCCTATCCTATCCTCTATCCTATCCTATCCTCTATCCTATCCTATCCTATCCTCTATCCTATCGTATCCTCTATCCTATGCTATCCTCTATCCTATCCTATCCTCTATCCTATCCTATCATCTATCCTATCCTATCCTCTATCCTATCAAATCCCCTATCCTATCCTCTATATCCTATCCTATCCTGTATCCTATCCTATCCTCTATCCTATCCTATCCTCTATCCTATCCTATCCTCTATCCTATCCTCCATCCGATCCTATCCTCTATCCTATCCTATCCTCTATCCTATCCTCTATCCTATCCTCTATCCTATCCTATCCTCTATCCGATCCTATCCTCTATCCTATCCTATCCTCTATCCTATCCTATCCTCTATCCTATCCTATCCTGTATCCTATCCAATCCTCAATCCTATCCTATCATCTATCCTCTATCCTATCCAATCCTCTATCCTATCCATTCCTCTATCCTATCCTATCCTCTATCCAATCCTCTACCCTATACTATCCTCTATCCTATCCCATCCTCTATCCTATCCTATCCTCTATCCTATCCTATCCTCTATCCTATCCTATCCTCTATGCTATCCTATCCTCTATCCTATCCTATCCTCTATCCTATCCTATCCTCTATCCTATCCTATCCTATCCTCTATCCTATCGTATCCTCTATCCTATGCTATCCTCTATCCTATCCTATCCTCTATCCTATCCTATCATCTATCCTATCCTATCCTCTATCCTATCAAATCCCCTATCCTATCCTCTATATCCTATCCTATCCTGTATCCTATCCTATCCTCTATCCTATCCTATCCTCTATCCTATCCTATCCTCTATCCTATCCTCCATCCGATCCTATCCTCTATCCTATCCTATCCTCTATCCTATCCTCTATCCTATCCTCTATCCTATCCTCTATCCTATCCTATCCTCTATCCTATCCTATCCTCTATGCTATCCTATCCTCTATCCTATCCTATACTCTATCCTATCCAACCTCTATCCTATCCATTCCTCTGTCCTATCATATCCTCTATCCTATCCTATCCTCTATCCTATCCGATCCTCTATCCTCTATCCTATCCTATCCTCTATCCTATCCTATCCTCTATCCTATCCTATCCTCTATCCTATCCTATCCTCTATCCTATCCTATCCTGTATCCTATCCAATCCTCTATCCTACCCTATCATCTATCCTCAATCCTATCCAATCCTCTATCCTATCCATTCCTCTATCCTATCCTATCCTCTATCCAATCCTCTAACCTATCCTATCCTCTATCCTATCCTATCCTCTATCCAATCCTCTATCCTATCCTATCCTCTATCCTATCCCATCCTCTATCCTATCCTATCCTCTATCCTATCCTATCCTCTATCCTATCCTATCCTCTATCCGATCCTATCCTCTATCCTATCCTATCCTCTATCCTATCCTATCCTCTATCCTATCCTATCCTGTATCCTATCCAATCCTCAATCCTATCCTATCATCTATCCTCTATCCTATCCAATCCTCTATCCTATCCATTCCTCTATCCTATCCTATCCTCTATCCAATCCTCTACCCTATACTATCCTCTATCCTATCCCATCCTCTATCCTATCCTATCCTCTATCCTATCCTATCCTCTATCCTATCCTATCCTCTATGCTATCCTATCCTCTATCCTATCGTATCCTCTATCCTATGCTATCCTCTATCCTATCCTATCCTCTATCCTATCCTATCATCTATCCTATCCTATCCTCTATCCTATCAAATCCCCTATCCTATCCTCTATATCCTATCCTATCCTCTATCCTATCCTATCCTCTATCCTATCCTATCCTCTATCCTATCCTATCCTCTATCCTATCCTATCCTCTATCCTATCCTATCCTCTATCCTATCCTATCCTCTATCCTATCCTATCCTCTATCCTATCCTATCCTCTATCCTATCCTATCCTCTATCCTCTATCCTATCCTATCCTCTATGCTATCCTATCCTCTATCCTATCCTATCCTCTATCCGATCCTCCATCCGATCCTATCCTCTATCCTATCCTATCCTCTATCCTATCCTCTATCCTATCCTCTATCCTATCCTCTATCCTATCCTATCCTCTATCCTATCCTATCCTCTATGCTATCCTATCCTCTATCCTATCCTATACTCTATCCTATCCAACCTCTATCCTATCCATTCCTCTGTCCTATCATATCCTCTATCCTATCCTATCCTCTATCCTATCCGATCCTCTATCCTCTATCCTATCCTATCTTCTATCCTATCCTATCCTCTATCCTATCCTATCCTCTATCCTATCCTATCCTCTATCCTATCCTATCCTCTATCCTATCCTATCCTCTATCCTATCCTATCCTCTATCCTATCCTCTATCCTATCCTCTATCCTATCCTATCCTCTATCCTATCCTATCCTCTATCCTATCCTATCCTCTATCCTATCCTATCCTCTATCCTATCCAATCCTCTATCCTATCCATTCCTCTGTCCTATCATATCCTCTATCCTATCCTATCCTCTATCCTATCCGATCCTCTATCCTCTATCCTATCCTATCCTCTATCCTATCCTATCCTCTATCCTATCCTATCCTCTATCCTATCCTATCCTCTATCCTATCCTATCCTCTATCCTATCCTATCCTCTATCCTATCCTATCCTCTATCCTATCCTATCCTCTATCCTATCCTATCCTCTATCCTATCCTATCCTCTATCCTATCCTATCCTCTATCCTATCCTATCCTCTATCCTATCCTATCCTCTATCCTATCCTATCCTCTATCCTATCCTATCCTCTATCCTCTATCCTATCCTATCCTCTATGCTATCCTATCCTCTATCCTATCCTATCCTCTATCCGATCCTATCCTCTATCTTATCCTATCCTCTATCCTATCCTATCCTCTATCCTATCCTATCCTCTATCCTATCCTATCCTCTATGCTATCCTATCATCTATCCTATCCTATCCACTATCCTATCCTATCCTCTATCCTATCCCATCCTCTATCCTATCCTATCCTCTATCCTATCCTATCCTCTATCCTATCCCATCCTCTATCCTATCCTATCCTCTATCCTATCCTATCCTCTATCCTATTCTATCCTCTATCCTATCCTATCCTCTATGCTATCCTATCCTCTATCCTATCCTATCCTCTATCCTATCCTCTATCCTACCCTATCCTCTATCCTATCCTATCCTCTATCCTATACTATCCTCTATCCTATGCTATCCTCTATCCTATCCTATCCTCTATCCTATCCTATCATCTATCCTATCCTATCCTCTATCCTATCAAATCCCCTATCCTATCCTCTATCCTATCCTATCCTGTATCCTATCCTATCCTCTATCCTATCCTCTATTCGATCCTATCCTCTATCCTATCCTATCCTCCATCCTATCCTATCCTCTATCCTATCCTATCCTGTATCCTACCCAATCCTCTATCCTACCCTATCATCTATCCGCAAGTCTATCCTTTCCTGTATCCTATCCAATCCTCTATCCTATCCTATCCTCTATCCTATCGTATCCTCTATCCTATCCTATCTTCTATCCTATCCTATCCTCTATCCTATCAAATTCCCTATCCTATCCTCTATCCTATCCTATCCTGTATCCTATCCTATCCTCTATCCTATCCTCTATTCGATCCTATCCTCTATCCTATTCCATCCTCTATCCTATCCTATCCTCTATCCTATCCTATCCTCTATCCTATTCTATCTTCTATCCTATCCTATCCTCTATCCTATCAAATCCCCTATCCTATCCTCTATCCTATCCTATCCTGTATCCTATCCAATCCTCAATCCTATCCTATCATCTATCCTATCCTATCCGCTATCCTATCAAATCCCCTATCCTATCCTCTATCCTATCCTATCCTGTATCCTATCCAATCCTCAATCCTATCCTATCATCTATCCTCTATCCTATCAAATCCTCTATCCTATCCATTCCTCTATCCTATCATATCCTCTATCCTATAATATCCTCTATCCTATCCTATCCTCTATCCAATCCTCTATCCTATCCTATCCTCTATCCTATCCTATCCTCTATCCTATCCTATCCTCTATCCTATCCAATCTTCTATCCTACCCTATCATCTATCCTATCAAATCCCCTATCCTATCCTCTATCCTATCCTATCCTCTATTATATCCTATCCTCCATCCTATCCTATCCTCTATCCTATCCTATCCTGTATCCTACCCAATCCTCTATCCTACCCTATCATCTATCCGCAAGTCTATCCTTTCCTGTATCCTATCCAATCCTCTATCCTATCCTATCCTCTATCCTATCGTATCCTCTATCCTATCCTATCTTCTATCCTATCCTATCCTCTATCCTATCAAATTCCCTATCCTATCCTCTATCCTATCCTATCCTGTATCGTATCCTATCCTCTATCCTATCCTCTATTCGATCCTATCCTCTATCCTATCCTATCCTCCATCCTATCCTATCCTCTATCCTATCCTATCCTGTATCCTACCCAATCCTCTATCCTACCCTATCATCTATCCGCAAGTCTATCCTTTCCTGTATCCTATCCAATCCTCTATCCTATCCTATCCTCTATCCTATCGTATCCTCTATCCTATCCTATCTTCTATCCTATCCTATCGTCTATCCTATCAAATTCCCTATCCTATCCTCTATCCTATCCTATCCTCTATCCTATCCTATCCTCTATCCTATCCTATCCCCTATCCTATCCTATCCCCTATCCTATCCTATCCTCTATCCTATCCTATCCTCTACCCTATCCTATCCTCTATCCTATCCTATCCTCTATCCTATCCTATCCTCTATCCTATCCTATCCTCTATCCTATCCTATCCTCTATGCTGTCCTATGCTCTATCCTATCCTATCGTCTATCCTATTCTCTATCCCATCCTCTCCTGTATCCTATCCTATCCTCTATCCTATTCCATTCTCTATCCTATCCTATCCTCTATCCTATCCTATCCTCTATCCTATCCTATCTTCTATCCTATCCTATCCTCTATCCTATCAAATCCCCTATCCTATCCTCTATCCTATCCTATCCTGTATCCTATCCAATCCTCAATCCTATCCTATCATCTATCCTATCCTATCCGCTATCCTATCAAATCCCCTATCCTATCCTCTATCCTATCCTATCCTGTATCCTATCCAATCCTCAATCCTATCCTACCATCTATCCTCTATCCTATCCAATCCTCTATCCTATCCATTCCTCTATCCTATCATATCCCCTATCCTATAATATCCTCTATCCTATCCTATCATCTATCCAATCCTCTATCCTATCCTATCCTCTATCCTATCCTATCCTCTATCCTATCCTATCCTCTATCCTATCCAATCTTCTATCCTACCCTATCATCTATCCTATCAAATCCCCTATCCTATCCTCTATCCTATCCTATCCTCTATCCTATCGTATCCTCCTTCCTATCCTATCCTCTATCCTATCCTATCCTGTATCCTACCCAATCCTCTATCCTACACTATCATCTATCCGCAAGTCTATCCTTTCCTGTATCCTATCCAATCCTCTATCCTATCCTATCCTCTATCCTATCGTATCCTCTATCCTATCCTATCCTCTATCCTATCAAATTCCCTATCCTATCCTCTATCCTATCCTATCCTCTATCCTATCCTATCCTCTATCCTATCCTATCCTCTATCCTATCCTATCCTCTATCCTATCCTATCCTCTATCCTATCCTATCCTCTATCCTATCCTATCCTCTATCCTATCCTATCCTCTATCCTATCCTATTCTCTATCCTATCCTCTCCTCTATCCTATCCTATCCTCTATCCTATTCCATCCTCTATCCTATCCTATCCTCTATCCTATCCTATCCTCTATCCTATCCTATCTTCTATCCTATCCTATCCTCTATCCTATCAAATCCCCTATCCTATCCTCTATCCTATCCTATCCTCTATCCTATCATATCCTCTATCCTATCCTATCCTCTATCCTATCCGATCCTCTATCCGCTATCCTATCCTATCCTCTATCCTATCCTATCCTCTATCCTATCCTATCCTCTATCCTATCCTATCCTCTATCCTATCCTATCCTCTATCCTATCCTATCCTCTATCCTATCCTATCCTCTATCCTATCCTATCCTCTATCCTATCCTATCCTCTATCCTATCCTATCCTCTATCCTATCCTATCCTCTATCCTATCCTATCCTCTATCCTATCCTATCCTCTATCCTCTATCCTATCCTATCCTCTATGCTATCCTATCCTCTATCCTATCCTATCCTCTATCCGATCCTATCCTCTATCTTATCCTATCCTCTATCCTATCCTATCCTCTATCCTATCCTATCCTCTATCCTATCCTATCCTCTATGCTATCCTATCCTCTGTCCTATCCTATCCACTATCCTATCCTATCCTCTATCCTATCCCATCCTCTATCCGATCCTATCCTCTATCTTATCCTATCCTCTATCCTATCCTATCCTCTATCCTATCCTATCCTCTATCCTATCCTATCCTCTATGCTATCCTATCCTCTGTCCTATCCTATCCACTATCCTATCCTATCCTCTATCCTATCCCATCCTCTATCCTATCCTATCCTCTATCCTATCCTATCCTCTATCCTATCCTATCTTCTACCCTATCCTATCCTCTATCCTATCCTATCCTCTATCCTATCCTATCCTCTATCCTATCCTCTATCCTATCCTCTATCCTATTCTATCCTCTATCCTATCCTATCCTCTATGCTATCCTATCCTCTATCCTATCCTATCCTCTATCCTATCCTCTATCCTACCCTATCCTCTATCCTATCCTATCCTCTATCCTATACTATCCTCTATCCTATGCTATCCTCTATCCTATCCTATCCTCTATCCTATCCTATCATCTATCCTATCCTATCCTCTATCCTATCAAATCCCCTATCCTATCCTCTATCCTATCCTATCCTGTATCCTATCCTATCCTCTATCCTATCCTCTATTCGATCCTATCCTCTATCCTATCCTATCCTCCATCCTATCCTATCCTCTATCCTATCCTATCCTGTATCCTACCCAATCCTCTATCCTACCCTATCATCTATCCGCAAGTCTATCCTTTCCTGTATCCTATCCAATCCTCTATCCTATCCTATCCTCTATCCTATCGTATCCTCTATCCTATCCTATCTTCTATCCTATCCTATCCTCTATCCTATCAAATTCCCCATCCTATCCTCTATCCTATCCTATCCTGTATCCTATCCTATCCTCTATCGTATCCTCTATTCGATCCTATCCTCTATCCTATTCCATCCTCTATCCTATCCTATCCTCTATCCTATCCTATCCTCTATCCTATTCTATCTTCTATCCTATCCTATCCTCTATCCTATCAAATCCCCTATCCTATCCTCTATCCTATCCTATCCTGTATCCTATCCAATCCTCAATCCTATCCTATCATCTATCCTATCCTATCCGCTATCCTATCAAATCCCCTATCCTATCCTCTATCCTATCCTATCCTGTATCCTATCCAATCCTCAATCCTATCCTATCATCTATCCTCTATCCTATCCAATCCTCTATCCTATCCATTCCTCTATCCTATCATATCCTCTATCCTATAATATCCTCTATCCTATCCTATCCTCTATCCAATCCTCTATCCTATCCTATCCTCTATCCTATCCTATCCTCTATCCTATCCTATCCTCTATCCTATCCAATCTTCTATCCTACCCTATCATCTATCCTATCAAATCCCCTATCCTATCCTCTATCCTATCCTATCCTCTATCCTATCCTATCCTCCATCCTATCCTATCCTCTATCCTATCCTATCCTGTATCCTACCCAATCCTCTATCCTACACTATCATTTAGCCGCAAGTCTATCCTTTCCTGTATCCTATCCAATCCTCTATCCTATCCTATCCTCTATCCTATCGTATCCTCTATCCTATCCTATCTTCTATCCTATCCTATCCTCTATCCTATCAAATTCCCTATCCTATCCTCTATCCTATCCTATCCTCTATCCTATCCTATCCTCTATCCTATCCTATCCTCTATCCTATCCTATCCTATCCTCTATCCTATCCTATCCACTATCCTATCCTATCCTCTATCCTATCCTATCCTCTATCCTATCCTTTCCTGTATCCTATCCAATCCTCTATCCTATCCTATCCTCTATCCTATCGTATCCTCTATCCTATCCTATCTTCTATCCTATCCTATCCTCTATCCTATCAAATTCCCTATCCTATCCTCTATCATATCCTATCCTCTATCCTATCCTATCCTCTATCCTATCCTATCCTCTATCCTATCCTATCCTCTATCCGATCCTATCCTCTATCCTATCCTATCCTCTATCCTATCCTATCTTCTATCCTATCCTATCCTCTACCCTATCAAATCCCCTATCCTATCCTCTATCCTATCCTATCCTGTATCCTATCCAATCCTCAATCCTATCCTATCATCTATCCTCTATCCTATCCAATCCTCTATCCTATTTTTTTTTTTTTCGAGGAGGTAATCTCGTTGCGGATACCCGAACCCCCCCGGGGGGGGGGGGGTGGGGGGGTGGTCCGGGTTATGTGGGACTCCTCGGCTGGTTGGTGCAACGCCGAGTATACCCACTAACTCCTCCCCGTCCGTCCCTAGACTCCTGGGGGCACCCGTGCTCTGCGCGCGCATGTCAATCCGGTGTGCCCCCGCCTTAGCATACCACCCAGGGGGGGACGCGGCCCCCTCCCGTACCTACTCTATCCGAAGGCACCACGCAACGGACGACGTGGCGCCTTCCCCCCCTGTTAGGCCGCCCGATGAGCATCCGAGCCCCCGCCCGAGATGCCCGGCGGCCTCCGGGGACGCCGTTGGTCACCGAGTGTAAAGGGATATCCGATCCCCCGCCTCGAGATCATCAAGGGCGTCCCCGCTCGCGTCAGAGGGGTCGCAACGGGGGTACGCCCCCGGGGCGTACCCTGCGCTGCCTCCCCCCCCCTTCGGCCGGGATCGTGATTACGCTCCCGATCCCGTTCCGCAGCCTCCTTCCGCAGCATAACCCGCTCGCAGAAGGAAGCGAACCCCCTCCACGCCTCCTCGCCACCGGCTGCCGCAGGGACGACAGCCGGGAGCGAGAGGTCGTGGCCCACCTCGCGCCGCAGGGCACGGCGTTCTCCCCCCCCATGCCGGACACTTCTCCAGAGTGTGTTGCGCCGTGTCCCGCGGCTCGCCGCAGTGGTGACACGCCTCCTCGGTCTCCCTCCCGATGCGACACAGGTAGTCGCCGAAGCACCCGTGCCCGCTCATCACCTGCGTCACACGGTAGGAGACCCTATGCCCCATCCATCCCCTGTTCCATTGATCGAACACCGGGAGGATGGCCCGAACGGCCCGCCTCTCGCCCTCCCTCGTCCCGGGAAGGCTATCGCGCCACTCCCGGGCTGCGTGCCGCCGAGCATGCCGCCTGAGCACATCCACCATGAGCCGCGCCTGATCCGGGGCCACCCCCCGGAGCCGGAGTTCCCTGGAGTGCGTATGCACATCCGCCAACACGCGGGCCTCCAGCTCGAGGGGGATCAGCCCCGACATCACCATCGCCGTCGCGTATGAAATGGTGCGGTACCCCCGCACGATGCCTATGGCCAGCCTGCGCTCGATGCGACGCAGCAGCGACCGTGTGCCGCCACTGCGCCCCCTAGCCAAGACATCGTGCGCCCATACAGGGGCTCCGTACAGGACCAAAACTCGCACCACCACCGCGAACAGACGACGCACCCGTCCACAGGGTCCCCCGAGATTCGGGAGAAGGCGACCGAGCGCAGCGGTCGCCCTCTCCGCCCGGGGCGCCAGCGACTAAAGGTGGCGGTCAAAACGCCACCGGCCGTCAAGCTCGAGTCCCAGGTACCGCATCTGGGACCCGACCTTGACCATCCCCTCCCCCACGCAGATCCAGCACTGGGGAGGCGCCGCCAACCGGGCCGAGCGGAGAAACCACATGGCCCTGGTTTTCTCGACGGACACCTCTAGGCCCAACGACCGGATCGCGCGCACCGCGCGCCACGCGCCGCGCTCCGCCAGGCAGATGGCCTCCTTCGCATACCTCCCGGTGGCCAGTACCAGCGTGTCGTCGGCGTAACACGTCAGGCTGACCCCGGGAGGCATCTCCTCCCGCAGGACGCGATCGTACGCAAGATTCCACAGCAACGGGCCCAACACCGAGCCCTGCGGAACCCCGCGCACGACGCCCCTGCGCACCATCCCGTACCGGCCGGGATACTCTATACCCCTGTCGGAGAGATAGCTCCCGATCACCCTTCTGAGATACAGAGGCACCCGGTGGAAGACCAGGGCCTCCATTATCCGATCCCAGGGGACGGTGTTGAACGCGTTAGCGATATCCAAGGATATCGCCAACGCAACACCGCCCCCCCTCGTACAGGCCTCCGAGAGAGCCCTCACCCGCCGAATAGCGTCGACGGTGGAGAGACCCTCCCGGAAGCCGAATTGAACCCCGCTCAGATCGGGGACCCCTCCCGCCGACAGGTGCCGGACGAGGCGTCCAACGAGTACGCGCTCGAACAACTTCCCCGCCTCGTCCAGCAGACAAATTGGCCGGTACCCTGAGGGCGAGTCCCGGGACTTGCCCCCCTTCGGAAGGAGGACAAACCTGCCCGACTTCCACTCCGTGGGGAACACCCCCTCCCTCAGACAGCCGTTATACAGCTGCCGGAGTTCGGCGGCGAGTCCCCCCTCCAGGGCCAAGACCAACGCGCGGCCCGGCACCCCGTCCGGGCCCGGGGCCTTGCGGCCCACCCGCCGCGCCCTGGCCATCGCCTCACCCAGCTCGCCGGCCGACACCTCCCACTCTGCGGACCAGGAGAGAGGCTCCTGTTCCCAATGGGAGCGGCGCAGTTGTCCCCCCTCTCCCGGGAAGAGGGACGCCACCACTCCCTCGAGCAGGTGGGGGTCCATCGACTCCGTCACCGGAGGCGCCCACGCGAGCAGCTTGTTCATGACAAGCTTGTACGGGCGCCCCCATGGATCGGAGTCCACCATGCCGACGAGCTCCGACCACGCGTCGGCCTTGGCCCGCGCGATAGCCCTGCGGAGAACCCCGAGCGCGGCTCGGTACTCCCCGCCGAGCCTCGCCGTCGCCTCCTCGTCGTCGCGCCTCCTACGCGCTCGGCCGTACCGACGCCGCGCGGCATTGCAGGCACGCCGGAGCTCCGCAATGCCGGCGGACCACCAGTACGCCGCCCTCCTGGGGGCGAACCGGCTGCGGGGCATGGCGGTGTCGCACACCGCCGTCATTACCTCCCGCAGCCGCCTCGCCCCTTGCGCAGGCGCCAGCTCGGACAGGGCCGGCCCCGTCCATGTCGCCGCGGCTACCGCGGCCCCGAACGCGTCCGCGTCCAGCCGCTTCAAGGCCCATCGCGGCCGTCGGTCCCCCCGGCCCGGCCGGGAATCCCGCGCGTGGAGGGTGGGCCACACGTCCATGACGATGGGCGTATGGTCTGACGCAATCTCTATCTCCTCGGCCACCCTCCATCCCGACACCCGGCGCACGGCCGAGGGAGTCCCCCATGTCAGGTCGACAATCGAGACCCCCTGCGGACGCACGCACGTCGGCGTGGATCCCCGGTTAATCAACCGGAGATCCAGGCCGGCCGCCCAGGTTAACACCTCGCTACCCCTAGTGGTCGTCCTGGGACTCCCCCACGATACCGCGTGGGCATTGAAGTCTCCCAAAACGAGAACCGGGCGGGCGCTGCACCGCGCGATGCAGCTGTTCAGCCCACCCAGGAACCCCCGAAATTGATCGAGGCCACAGCTCGGCGAGATGTAGATCCCGACAACCGCGATGTCCCCCCATTGCACCGCCACGAATCCCTCGCCCCGCTCCAGAAGGGAGACCGACGGGGACCCGGGGCGGCTTCCCGCCACTATTACTACGGAGCCGATCTCGTCCCCCACCCAGAAGGGGTGTTCGGGGATTGCGTACGGCTCCGCCGCAACTGCCAGCCCAGCCCCCCACTCGCGCACGGCTTGGACAAACAGGTCCTGTGCCGCGCGCGAGTGGTTGAGGTTCGCCTGCAGAACCGGAGTAGGATTAAAAGTACCTACTCTAACATGGGCTCTGCAGAGTCCCCTCCCTGGGAGGGCCGGGCCCCCGGCGCCGTCTGCGGCCGCTGCGCGGATGCAGCCCCAGACGCGCCCTTCTCTTTCGTCGCCGCGCGGCCCCTCTTGGGAGCCGGGGCACACGCTTTGGCCCCGAATCTATGGCCCGATGGTCTCCCCAGGTCCGCGCAGAGCGGACCATGTCGCCCGCGTGTGCCCCGTCTCCAAGCAACGGAAGCATTGGAGGGGCCGCTCCCTCAGCGCCTCGACGCGGGCCGAGGACCAGCCGACCAGCAGCCGGCCTCCCGCCACCACTTTCTTGACGGCCGCGAGGGGGCCCTGTGATGGCCACTGCTCCGGTTCTGGGGGTGCGTCCCAGGCCACCGTCCCTCCCGGCGGCGGGCTTCGCCGCGCTCGCGCCGCCCTGCACTCGTGCGCCGCCCGCCGCCCTCGGCGCCCTCGCAGCCTGCAGCCGTGAAGCGGCGGCAGCTGCCTCGGCCGCGACTGCTCTCGCCGCAGCCACCTCCGCGGCCATCTTCTTCTTGGCCCTCTTCGCCGCCTTGCTCGTCACCTCCATCCACATCCAATCCTCTATCCTATCCATTCCTCTATCCTATCATATCCTCTATCCTATAATATCCTCTATCCTATCCAATCCTCTATCCTATCCATTCCTCTATCCTATCCTATCCTCTATCCAATCCTGTATCCTATCCTATCCTCTATCCTATCCCATCCTCTATCCTATCCTATCCTCTATCCTATCCTATCCTCTATCCTATCCTATCCTCTATCCTATCCATTCCTCTATCCTATAATATCCTTTATCCTATCCTACCCTCTATCCAATCCTCTATCCTATCCTATCCTCTATCCTATCCTATCCTCTATCTTATCCTATCCTCTATCCTATCCTATCCTCTATCCTATCCTATCCTCTATCGTATCCTCTATCCTATCCTCTATCCTATCCTCTATCCTATCCTCTATCCTATCCTTTCCTGTATCCTATCCAATCCTCTATCCTATCCTATCCTCTATCCTATCGTATCCTCTATCCTATCCTATCCTCTATCCTATCCTATGCTCTATCCTATCCTATCCAATCCTCTATCCTATGCTCTATCCTATCCTACCCTCTATAATATCGTATACTCTATCATATCCTATCCTCTATCCTATAATATCATCTATCCGTTCCTATTCTCTATCCTAACCTATTCTCTATCCTATCCTCTATCCAATCCTCTATCCTATCCTATCTTCTATGCTATCCTATCCTCTATCCTATCAAATCCCCTATCCTATCCTCTATCTCATCCTATCCTGTATCCTATCCAATCCTCAATCCTATCCTATCATCTATCCTCTATCCTATCCTATCCTCTATCCTATCAAATCCCCTATCCTATCCTCTATCCTATCCTATCCTGTATCCTATCCAATCCTCTATCCTACCCTATCATCTATCCTTAATCCTATCCAATCCTCTATCCTATCCATTCCTCTATCCTATCCTATCCTCTATCCTATCCTATCCTCTATCCTATCCTATCTTCTATCCTACCCTATCATCTATCCTATCAAATCTGCTATCCTATCCTCTGTCCTATCCTATCCTCTATCCTATCCTATCCTCTATCCTATCCTATCCTCTATCCTATCCTATCCTCTATCCTATCCTCTATCCTATCCTCTATCCTATCCTATCCTCTATCCTATCCTATCCTCTATCGTATCAAATCCCCTACCGTATCCTCTGTCCTATCCTATCCTCTATCCTATTCTATCCTCTATCCTATCCTATCCTCTATCCTATCCTATCCTCTATCCTATCCTATCCTCTATCCTCTATCCTATCCTATCCTCTATCCTCTATCCTATCCTATCCTCTAAACTATCCTATCCTCTATCCTATCCTATCTCCTATCCTATCCTATCCTCTATCCTACCCTATCCTCTATCCTATCCTATCCTCTATCCTATCCTATCTTCTATCCTATCAATTCCCCTATCCTATCCTCTATCCTATCCTATCACCTATCCTCTATCCTATCCAATCCTCTATCCTATCGTATCCTCTATCCTATCAAATCCCCTATCCTATCCTCTGTCCTATCCTATCCTCTATCCTATCCTATCCTCTATCCTATCCTATCCTCTATCCTATCCTATCGTCTATCCTATCCTCTATCCTATCCTATACTCTATCCTATCCTATCCTCCATCCTATCCTATCCTCAAACCTATCCTTTCCTGTATCCTATCCAATCCTGTATCCTATCCTATCCTCTACCCTATCCTATCTTCTATCCTATCCTATCCTCTATCCTATCCTATCCTCTATCCTATCCTGTCCTCTATCCTATCCTATCTTCTATCCTATCCTATCCTCTATCCTATCCTATCCTCTATCCTATCCTATCCTCTATCCTATCCTGTCCTCTATCCTATCCTATCTTCTATCCTATCCTATCCTCTATCCTATCAAATCCCCTACCCTATCTTCTGTCCTATCCTACCCTCTATCCTATCCTATCCTCTATCCTATCCTATCCTCTATCCTATCCTATCCTCTATCCTCTATCCTCTATCCTATCCTATCCTCTATCCTATCCTATTCTCTATCCTATCCTATCTTCTATCCTATCCTATACTCTATCCTATCCTATCCTCTATCCTATCCTATCCTCTATCCTATCCTATCTTCTATCCTATCCTATCCTCTATCCTATCCAATCCCCTACCCTATCCTCTGTCCTATCCTATCCTCTATCCTATCCTATCTTCTATCCTATCCTATACTCTATCCTATCCTATCCTCTATCCTATCCTATCCTCTATCCTATCCTATCCTCTATCCTATCCTATCTTCTATCCTATCCTATCCTCTATCCTATCAAATCCCCTACCCTATCCTCTGTCCTATCCTATCCTCTATCCTATCCTATCCTCTATCCTCTATCCTATCCTATCCTCTATCCTATCCTATCCTCTATACTATCCTATCCTCTATCTTATCCTATCTTCTATCCTATCCTATCCTCTATCCTATCCTATCCTCTATCCTATCCTATCCTCTATCCTATCCTATCTTCTATCCTATCCTATCCTCTATCCTATCAAATCCCCTACCCTATCCTCTGTCCTATCCTATCCTCAATCCTATCCTTTCCTGTATCCTATCCAATCCTGTATCCTATCCTGTCCTCTATTCTATCCTACCCTCTACCCTATCCCATCCTCTTTCCGATCCTACCCTCTATCCTATCCTATCCTCTATCCTATCCTATCGTCTATCCTATCCTATCTTCTATCCTACCCTATCATCTATCCTATCAAATCTGCTATCCTATCCTCTGTCCTATCCTATCCTCTATCCTATCCTATCCTCTATCCTATCCTATCCTCTATCCTATCCTATCCTCTATCCTATCCTCTATCCTATCCTCTATCCTATCCTATCCTCTATCCTATCCTATCCTCTATCGTATCAAATCCCCTACCGTATCCTCTGTCCTATCCTATCCTCTATCCTATTCTATCCTCTATCCTATCCTATCCTCTATCCTATCCTATCCTCTATCCTATCCTATCCTCTATCCTCTATCCTATCCTATCCTCTATCCTCTATCCTATCCTATCCTCTAAACTATCCTATCCTCTATCCTATCCTATCTCCTATCCTATCCTATCCTCTATCCTACCCTATCCTCTATCCTATCCTATCCTCTATCCTATCCTATCTTCTATCCTATCAATTCCCCTATCCTATCCTCTATCCTATCCTATCACCTATCCTCTATCCTATCCAATCCTCTATCCTATCCTATCCTCTATCCTATCAAATCCCCTATCCTATCCTCTGTCCTATCCTATCCTCTATCCTATCCTATCCTCTATCCTATCCTATCCTCTATCCTATCCTATCGTCTATCCTATCCTCTATCCTATCCTATACTCTATCCTATCCTATCCTCCATCCTATCCTATCCTCAAACCTATCCTTTCCTGTATCCTATCCAATCCTGTATCCTATCCTATCCTCTACCCTATCCTATCTTCTATCCTATCCTATCCTCTATCCTATCCTATCCTCTATCCTATCCTGTCCTCTATCCTATCCTATCTTCTATCCTATCCTATCCTCTATCCTATCCTATCCTCTATCCTATCCTATCCTCTATCCTATCCTGTCCTCTATCCTATCCTATCTTCTATCCTATCCTATCCTCTATCCTATCAAATCCCCTACCCTATCTTCTGTCCTATCCTACCCTCTATCCTATCCTATCCTCTATCCTATCCTATCCTCTATCCTATCCTATCCTCTATCCTCTATCCTCTATCCTATCCTATCCTCTATCCTATCCTATTCTCTATCCTATCCTATCTTCTATCCTATCCTATACTCTATCCTATCCTATCCTCTATCCTATCCTATCCTCTATCCTATCCTATCTTCTATCCTATCCTATCCTCTATCCTATCCAATCCCCTACCCTATCCTCTGTCCTATCCTATCCTCTATCCTATCCTATCTTCTATCCTATCCTATACTCTATCCTATCCTATCCTCTATCCTATCCTATCCTCTATCCTATCCTATCCTCTATCCTATCCTATCTTCTATCCTATCCTATCCTCTATCCTATCAAATCCCCTACCCTATCCTCTGTCCTATCCTATCCTCTATCCTATCCTATCCTCTATCCTCTATCCTATCCTATCCTCTATCCTATCCTATCCTCTATACTATCCTATCCTCTATCTTATCCTATCTTCTATCCTATCCTATCCTCTATCCTATCCTATCCTCTATCCTATCCTATCCTCTATCCTATCCTATCTTCTATCCTATCCTATCCTCTATCCTATCAAATCCCCTACCCTATCCTCTGTCCTATCCTATCCTCAATCCTATCCTTTCCTGTATCCTATCCAATCCTGTATCCTATCCTGTCCTCTATTCTATCCTACCCTCTACCCTATCCCATCCTCTTTCCGATCCTACCCTCTATCCTATCCTATCCTCTATCCTATCCTATCGTCTATCCTATCATCTATCCTATCCTGTCCTCTATCCTATCCTATGCTCTATCCTATCAAATCCCCTACCCTATCATCTGTCCTATCCTATCCTCTATCCTTTCCTATCCTCTATCCTATCCTATCCTCTATCCTATCCTATCCTCTATCCTATCCTATCCTCCATCCTATCCTGTCCTCTATCCTATCCTATCTTCTATCCTATCCTATCCTCTATCCTATCAATTCCCCTACCCTATCCTCTGTCCTATCCTATCCTCTATCCTATCCTATCCTCTATCCTATCCTATCCTCTATCCTATCCTATCCTCTATCCTATCCTATCCTCTATCCTCTATCCTATCCTATCCTCTATCCTATCCTATCCTCTATCCTATCCTATCTTCTATCCTATCCTATACTCTATCCTATCCTATCCTCTATCCTATCCTATCCTCTATCCTATCCTATCCTCTATCCTATCCTATCTTCTATCCTATCCTATC
The DNA here is from genome assembly GCF_050948215.1 of Halictus rubicundus. Lineage (NCBI taxonomy): Eukaryota > Metazoa > Arthropoda > Insecta > Hymenoptera > Halictidae > Halictus > Halictus rubicundus. The sequence continues at coordinate 166,155 of NW_027488786.1, forward strand.
CTCTATCCTATCCTCTATCCTATCCTATCCTCTATCCTATCCTATCCTCTATCCTATCCTCTATCCTATCCTACCCTCTATCCTATCCTATCAAATCCCCTACCGTATCCTCTGTCCTATCCTATCCTCTATCCTATTCTATCCTCTATCCTATCCTATCCTCTATCCTATCCTATCCTCTATCCTATCCTATCCTCTATCCTCTATCCTATCCTATCCTCTATCCTCTATCCTATCCTATCCTCTAAACTATCCTATCCTCTATCCTATCCTATCTTCTATCCTATCCTATCCTCTATCCTATCCTATCCTCTATCCTATCCTATCCTCTATCCTATCCTATCTTCTATCCTATCAATTCCCCTATCCTATCCTCTATCCTATCCTATCACCTATCCTCTATCCTATCCAATCCTCTATCCTATCCTATACTCTATCCTATCAAATCCCCTATCCTATCCTCTGTCCTATCCTATCCTCTATCCTATCCTATCCTCTATCCTATCCTATCCTCTATCCTATCCTATCGTCTATCCTATCCTCTATCCTATCCTATACTCTATCCTATCCTATCCTCCATCCTATCCTATCCTCAAACCTATCCTTTCCTGTATCCTATCCAATCCTGTATCCTATCCTATCCTCTATCCTATCCTCTATCCTATCCTATCTTCTATCCTATCCTATCCTCTATCCTATGCTATCCTCTATCCTATCCTATCCCCTATCCTATCCTCTATCCTATCCTATCATCTATCCTCTATCCTATCCTATCTTCTATCCTATCCTATCCTCTATCCTATCAAATCCCCTATCCTATCCTCTATCCTATCAAATCCCCTATCCTATCCTCTATCCTATCCTATCATCTATCCTCTATCCTATCCAATCCTCTATCCTATCCTATCCTCTATCCTATCAAATCCCCTATCCTATCCTCTGTCCTGTCCTATCCTCTATCCTATCCTATCCTCTATCCTATCCTATCCTCTATCCTATCCTATCCTCTATCCTATCCTATCGTCTATCCTATCCTCTATCCTATCCTATACTCTATCCTATCCTATCCTCGATCCTATCCTATCCTCAATCCTATCCTTTCCTGTATCCTATCCAATCCTGTATCCTATCCTGTCCTCTATTCTATCCTACCCTCTATCCTATCCTATCCTCTATCCTATCCTATCCTCTATCCTATCCTATGCTCTATCCTATCCTATCCTCTATCCTATCCTATCGTCTATCCTATCCTCTATCCTATCCTATACTCTATCCTATCCTATCCTCCATCCTATCCTATCCTCAAACCTATCCTTTCCTGTATCCTATCCAATCCTGTATCCTATCCTATCCTCTATCCTATCCTATCTTCTATCCTATCCTATCCTCTATCCTATCCTATCCTCTATCCTATCCTGTCCTCTATCCTATCCTATCTTCTATCCTATCCTATCCTCTATCCTACCCTATCCTCTATCCTATCCTATCCTCTATCCTATCCTGTCCTCTATCCTATCCTATCTTCTATCCTATCCTATCCTCTATCCTATCAAATCCCCTACCCTATCCTCTGTCCTATCCTATCCTCTATCCTATCCTATCCTCTATCCTATCCTATCCTCTATCCTATCCTATCCTCTATCCTATCCTATCCTCTATCCTATCCTATCCTCTATCCTCTATCCTATCCTATCCTCTATCCTATCCTATCCTCTATCCTATCCTATCTTCTATCCTATCCTATACTCTATCCTATCCTATCCTCTATCCTATCCTATCCTCTATCCTATCCTATCCTCTATCCTATCCTATCTTCTATCCTATCCTATCCTCTATCCTATCCTATCCTCTATCCTATCCTATCTTCTATCCTATCCTATCCTCTATCCTATCAAAACCCCCACCCTATCCTCTGTCCTATCCTATCCTCTATCCTATCCTATCCTCTATCCTCTATCCTATCCTATCCTCTATCCTATCTTATCCTCTATCCTATCCTATCCTCTATCCTATCCTATCTTCTATCCTATCCTATCCTCTATCCTATCCTATCCCCTATCCTATCCTCTATCCTATTCTATCATCTATCCTCTATCCTATCCTATCTTCTATCCTATCCTATCCTCTATCCTATCAAATCCCCTATCCTATCCTCTATCCTATCCTATCATCTATCCTCTATCCTATCCAATCCTCTATCCTATCCTATCCTCTATTCTATCAAATCCCCTATCCTATCTTCTGTCCTATCCTATCTTCTATCCTATCCTATCCTCTATCCTATCCTATCCTCTATCCTATCCTGTCCTCTATCCTATCTTCTATCCTATCCTATCCTCTATCCTATCCTATCCTCTATCCTATCCTATCTTCTATCCTATCCTATCCTCTATCCTATCAAATCCCCTACCCTATCCTCTGTCCTATCCTATCCTCAATCCTATCCTTTCCTGTATCCTATCCAATCCTGTATCCTATCCTGTCCTCTATTCTATCCTACCCTCTACCCTATCCTATCCTCTTTCCGATCCTACCCTCTATCCTATCCTATCCTCTATCCTATCCTATCGTCTATCCTATCATCTATCCTATCCTGTCCTCTATCCTATCCTATGCTCTATCCTATCAAATCCCCTACCCTATCATCTGTCCTATCCTATCCTCTATCCTTTCCTATCCTCTATCCTATCCTATCCTCTATCCTATCCTATCCTCTATCCTATCCTATCCTCCATCCTATCCTGTCCTCTATCCTATCCTATCTTCTATCCTATCCTATCCTCTATCCTATCAATTCCCCTACCCTATCCTCTGTCCTATCCTATCCTCTATCCTATCCTATCCTCTATCCTATCCTATCCTCTATCCTATCCTATCCTCTATCCTATCCTATCCTCTATCCTCTATCCTATCCTATCCTCTATCCTATCCTATCCTCTATCCTATCCTATCTTCTATCCTATCCTATACTCTATCCTATCCTATCCTCTATCCTATCCTATCCTCTATCCTATCCTATCCTCTATCCTATCCTATCTTCTATCCTATCCTATCCTCTATCCTATCCTCTATCCTATCCTATCCTCTATCCTATCCTATCCTCTATCCTATCCTCTATCCTATCCTACCCTCTATCCTATCCTATCAAATCCCCTACCGTATCCTCTGTCCTATCCTATCCTCTATCCTATTCTATCCTCTATCCTATCCTATCCTCTATCCTATCCTATCCTCTATCCTCTATCCTATCCTATCCTCTATCCTCTATCCTATCCTATCCTCTAAACTATCCTATCCTATCCTCTATCCTATCCTATCCTCTATCCTATCCTATCCTCTATCCTATCCTATCTTCTATCCTATCAATTCCCCTATCCTATCCTCTATCCTATCCTATCACCTATCCTCTATCCTATCCAATCCTCTATCCTATCCTATACTCTATCCTATCAAATCCCCTATCCTATCCTCTGTCCTATCCTATCCTCTATCCTATCCTATCCTCTATCCTATCCTATCCTCTATCCTATCCTATCGTCTATCCTATCCTCTATCCTATCCTATACTCTATCCTATCCTATCCTCCATCCTATCCTATCCTCAAACCTATCCTTTCCTGTATCCTATCCAATCCTGTATCCTATCCTATCCTCTATCCTATCCTCTATCCTATCCTATCTTCTATCCTATCCTATCCTCTATCCTATGCTATCCTCTATCCTATCCTATCCCCTATCCTATCCTCTATCCTATCCTATCATCTATCCTCTATCCTATCCTATCTTCTATCCTATCCTATCCTCTATCCTATCAAATCCCCTATCCTATCCTCTATCCTATCCTATCATCTATCCTCTATCCTATCCAATCCTCTATCCTATCCTATCCTCTATCCTATCAAATCCCCTATCCTATCCTCTGTCCTGTCCTATCCTCTATCCTATCCTATCCTCTATCCTATCCTATCCTCTATCCTATCCTATCCTCTATCCTATCCTATCGTCTATCCTATCCTCTATCCTATCCTATACTCTATCCTATCCTATCCTCGATCCTATCCTATCCTCAATCCTATCCTTTCCTGTATCCTATCCAATCCTGTATCCTATCCTGTCCTCTATTCTATCCTACCCTCTATCCTATCCTATCCTCTATCCTATCCTATCCTCTATCCTATCCTATGCTCTATCCTATCCTATCCTCTATCCTATCCTATCGTCTATCCTATCCTCTATCCTATCCTATACTCTATCCTATCCTATCCTCCATCCTATCCTATCCTCAAACCTATCCTTTCCTGTATCCTATCCAATCCTGTATCCTATCCTATCCTCTATCCTATCCTATCTTCTATCCTATCCTATCCTCTATCCTATCCTATCCTCTATCCTATCCTGTCCTCTATCCTATCCTATCTTCTATCCTATCCTATCCTCTATCCTACCCTATCCTCTATCCTATCCTATCCTCTATCCTATCCTGTCCTCTATCCTATCCTATCTTCTATCCTATCCTATCCTCTATCCTATCAAATCCCCTACCCTATCCTCTGTCCTATCCTATCCTCTATCCTATCCTATCCTCTATCCTATCCTATCCTCTATCCTATCCTATCCTCTATCCTATCCTATCCTCTATCCTCTATCCTATCCTATCCTCTATCCTATCCTATCCTCTATCCTATCCTATCTTCTATCCTATCCTATACTCTATCCTATCCTATCCTCTATCCTATCCTATCCTCTATCCTATCCTATCCTCTATCCTATCCTATCTTCTATCCTATCCTATCCTCTATCCTATCCTATCCTCTATCCTATCCTATCTTCTATCCTATCCTATCCTCTATCCTATCAAAACCCCTACCCTATCCTCTGTCCTATCCTATCCTCTATCCTATCCTATCCTCTATCCTCTATCCTATCCTATCCTCTATCCTATCTTATCCTCTATCCTATCCTATCCTCTATCCTATCCTATCTTCTATCCTATCCTATCCTCTATCCTATCCTATCCCCTATCCTATCCTCTATCCTATTCTATCATCTATCCTCTATCCTATCCTATCTTCTATCCTATCCTATCCTCTATCCTATCAAATCCCCTATCCTATCCTCTATCCTATCCTATCATCTATCCTCTATCCTATCCAATCCTCTATCCTATCCTATCCTCTATTCTATCAAATCCCCTATCCTATCTTCTGTCCTATCCTATCCTCTATCCTATCCTATCCTCTATCCTATCCTATCCTCTATCCTATCCTATCGTCTATCCTATCCTCTATCGTATCCTATACTCTATCCTATCCTATCCTCCATCCTATCCTATCCTCAATCCTATCCTTTCCTGTATCCTATCCAACCCTGTATCCTATCCTGTCCTCTATTCTATCCTACCCTCTATCCTATCCTATCCTCTATCCTATCCTATCCTCTATCCTATCCTATGCTCTATCCTATCCTATCGTCTATCCTATCCTATGCTCTATCCTATCCTATCGTCTATCCTATCCTCTATCCTATCCTATCAAATCCCCTATCCTATCCTCTGTCCTATCCTATCCTCTGTCCTATCCTATCCTCTATCCTTTCCTATTCTCTATCCTATCAAATCCCCTACCCTATCCTCTGTCCTATCCTATCCTCTATCCTATCCTATCCTCTATCCTATCCTATCCTCTATCCTATCCTATCCTCTATCCTATCCTATCCTCTATCCTCTATCCTATCCTATCCTCTATCCTATCCTATCCTCTATCCTATCCTATCTTCTATCCTATCCTATACTCTATCCTATCCTATCCTCTATCCTATCCTATCCTCTATCCTATCCTATCCTCTATCCTATCCTATCTTCTATCCTATCCTATCCTCTATCCTACCAAACCCCTACCCTATCCTCTGTCCTATCCTATCCTCTATCCTATCCTATCCTCTATCCTCTATCCTATCCTATCCTCTATCCTATCTTATCCTCTATCCTATCCTATCCTCTATCCTATCCTATCCCCTATCCTATCCTCTATCCTATCCTATCATCTATCCTCTATCCTATCCTATCTTCTATCCTATCCTATCCTCTATCCTATCAAATCCCCTATCCTATCGTCTATCCTATCCTATGCTCTATCCTATCCTATCGTCTATCCTATCCTCTATCCTATCCTATCAAATCCCCTATCCTATCCTCTGTCCTACCCTATCCTCTGTCCTATCCTATCCTCTATCCTATCCTATCCTCTATCCTCTATCCTATCCTATCCTCTATCCTATCCTATCCTCTATCCTATCCTATCCTCTATCCTATCCTATCCTCTATCCTATCCTATCGTCTATCCTATCCTCTATCCTATCCTATACTCTATCCTATCCTATCCTCGATCCTATCCTATCCTCAATCCTATCCTTTCCTGTATCCTATCCAATCCTGTATCCTATCCTGTCCTCTATTCTATCCTACCCTCTATCCTATCCTATCCTCTATCCTATCCTATCCTCTATCCTATCCTATGCTCTATCCTATCCTATCCTCTATCCTATCCTATCGTCTATCCTATCCTCTATCCTATCCTATACTCTATCCTATCAAATCCCCTACCCTATCCTCTGTCCTATCCTATCCTCTATCCTATCCTATCCTCTATCCTATCCTATCCTCTATCCTATCCTATCCTCTATCCTATCCTATCCTCTATCCTCTATCCTATCCTATCCTCTATCCTATCCTATCCTCTATCCTATCCTATCTTCTATCCTATTCTATACTCTATCCTATCCTATCCTCTATCCTATCCTATCCTCTATCCTATCCTATCCTCTATCCTATCCTATCTTCTATCCTATCCTATCCTCTATCCTATCCTATCCTCTATCCTATCCTATCTTCTATCCTATCCTATCCTCTATCCTATCAAAACCCCTACCCTATCCTCTGTCCTATCCTATCCTCTATCCTATCCTATCCTCTATCCTCTATCCTATCCTATCCTCTATCCTATCTTATCCTCTATCCTATCCTATCCTCTATCCTATCCTATCTTCTATCCTATCCTATCCTCTATCCTATCCTATCCCCTATCCTATCCTCTATCCTATTCTATCATCTATCCTCTATCCTATCCTATCTTCTATCCTATCCTATCCTCTATCCTATCAAATCCCCTATCCTATCCTCTATCCTATCCTATCATCTATCCTCTATCCTATCCAATCCTCTATCCTATCCTATCCTCTATTCTATCAAATCCCCTATCCTATCTTCTGTCCTATCCTATCTTCTATCCTATCCTATCCTCTATCCTATCCTATCCTCTATCCTATCCTGTCCTCTATCCTATCTTCTATCCTATCCTATCCTCTATCCTATCCTATCCTCTATCCTATCCTATCTTCTATCCTATCCTATCCTCTATCCTATCAAATCCCCTACCCTATCCTCTGTCCTATCCTATCCTCAATCCTATCCTTTCCTGTATCCTATCCAATCCTGTATCCTATCCTGTCCTCTATTCTATCCTACCCTCTACCCTATCCTATCCTCTTTCCGATCCTACCCTCTATCCTATCCTATCCTCTATCCTATCCTATCGTCTATCCTATCATCTATCCTATCCTGTCCTCTATCCTATCCTATGCTCTATCCTATCAAATCCCCTACCCTATCATCTGTCCTATCCTATCCTCTATCCTTTCCTATCCTCTATCCTATCCTATCCTCTATCCTATCCTATCCTCTATCCTATCCTATCCTCCATCCTATCCTGTCCTCTATCCTATCCTATCTTCTATCCTATCCTATCCTCTATCCTATCAATTCCCCTACCCTATCCTCTGTCCTATCCTATCCTCTATCCTATCCTATCCTCTATCCTATCCTATCCTCTATCCTATCCTATCCTCTATCCTATCCTATCCTCTATCCTCTATCCTATCCTATCCTCTATCCTATCCTATCCTCTATCCTATCCTATCTTCTATCCTATCCTATACTCTATCCTATCCTATCCTCTATCCTATCCTATCCTCTATCCTATCCTATCCTCTATCCTATCCTATCTTCTATCCTATCCTATCCTCTATCCTATCCTCTATCCTATCCTATCCTCTATCCTATCCTATCCTCTATCCTATCCTCTATCCTATCCTACCCTCTATCCTATCCTATCAAATCCCCTACCGTATCCTCTGTCCTATCCTATCCTCTATCCTATTCTATCCTCTATCCTATCCTATCCTCTATCCTATCCTATCCTCTATCCTCTATCCTATCCTATCCTCTATCCTCTATCCTATCCTATCCTCTAAACTATCCTATCCTATCCTCTATCCTATCCTATCCTCTATCCTATCCTATCCTCTATCCTATCCTATCTTCTATCCTATCAATTCCCCTATCCTATCCTCTATCCTATCCTATCACCTATCCTCTATCCTATCCAATCCTCTATCCTATCCTATACTCTATCCTATCAAATCCCCTATCCTATCCTCTGTCCTATCCTATCCTCTATCCTATCCTATCCTCTATCCTATCCTATCCTCTATCCTATCCTATCGTCTATCCTATCCTCTATCCTATCCTATACTCTATCCTATCCTATCCTCCATCCTATCCTATCCTCAAACCTATCCTTTCCTGTATCCTATCCAATCCTGTATCCTATCCTATCCTCTATCCTATCCTCTATCCTATCCTATCTTCTATCCTATCCTATCCTCTATCCTATGCTATCCTCTATCCTATCCTATCCCCTATCCTATCCTCTATCCTATCCTATCATCTATCCTCTATCCTATCCTATCTTCTATCCTATCCTATCCTCTATCCTATCAAATCCCCTATCCTATCCTCTATCTTATCCTATCATCTATCCTCTATCCTATCCAATCCTCTATCCTATCCTATCCTCTATCCTATCAAATCCCCTATCCTATCCTCTGTCCTGTCCTATCCTCTATCCTATCCTATCCTCTATCCTATCCTATCCTCTATCCTATCCTATCCTCTATCCTATCCTATCGTCTATCCTATCCTCTATCCTATCCTATACTCTATCCTATCCTATCCTCGATCCTATCCTATCCTCAATCCTATCCTTTCCTGTATCCTATCCAATCCTGTATCCTATCCTGTCCTCTATTCTATCCTACCCTCTATCCTATCCTATCCTCTATCCTATCCTATCCTCTATCCTATCCTATGCTCTATCCTATCCTATCCTCTATCCTATCCTATCGTCTATCCTATCCTCTATCCTATCCTATACTCTATCCTATCCTATCCTCCATCCTATCCTATCCTCAAACCTATCCTTTCCTGTATCCTATCCAATCCTGTATCCTATCCTATCCTCTATCCTATCCTATCTTCTATCCTATCCTATCCTCTATCCTATCCTATCCTCTATCCTATCCTGTCCTCTATCCTATCCTATCTTCTATCCTATCCTATCCTCTATCCTACCCTATCCTCTATCCTATCCTATCCTCTATCCTATCCTGTCCTCTATCCTATCCTATCTTCTATCCTATCCTATCCTCTATCCTATCAAATCCCCTACCCTATCCTCTGTCCTATCCTATCCTCTATCCTATCCTATCCTCTATCCTATCCTATCCTCTATCCTATCCTATCCTCTATCCTATCCTATCCTCTATCCTCTATCCTATCCTATCCTCTATCCTATCCTATCCTCTATCCTATCCTATCTTCTATCCTATCCTATACTCTATCCTATCCTATCCTCTATCCTATCCTATCCTCTATCCTATCCTATCCTCTATCCTATCCTATCTTCTATCCTATCCTATCCTCTATCCTATCCTATCCTCTATCCTATCCTATCTTCTATCCTATCCTATCCTCTATCCTATCAAAACCCCTACCCTATCCTCTGTCCTATCCTATCCTCTATCCTATCCTATCCTCTATCCTCTATCCTATCCTATCCTCTATCCTATCTTATCCTCTATCCTATCCTATCCTCTATCCTATCCTATCTTCTATCCTATCCTATCCTCTATCCTATCCTATCCCCTATCCTATCCTCTATCCTATTCTATCATCTATCCTCTATCCTATCCTATCTTCTATCCTATCCTATCCTCTATCCTATCAAATCCCCTATCCTATCCTCTATCCTATCCTATCATCTATCCTCTATCCTATCCAATCCTCTATCCTATCCTATCCTCTATTCTATCAAATCCCCTATCCTATCTTCTGTCCTATCCTATCCTCTATCCTATCCTATCCTCTATCCTATCCTATCCTCTATCCTATCCTATCGTCTATCCTATCCTCTATCGTATCCTATACTCTATCCTATCCTATCCTCCATCCTATCCTATCCTCAATCCTATCCTTTCCTGTATCCTATCCAATCCTGTATCCTATCCTGTCCTCTATTCTATCCTACCCTCTATCCTATCCTATCCTCTATCCTATCCTATCCTCTATCCTATCCTATGCTCTATCCTATCCTATCCTCTATCCTATCCTATCGTCTATCCTATCCTCTATCCTATCCTATACTCTATCCTATCAAATCCCCTACCCTATCCTCTGTCCTATCCTATCCTCTATCCTATCCTATCCTCTATCCTATCCTATCCTCTATCCTATCCTATCCTCTATCCTATCCTATCCTCTATCCTCTATCCTATCCTATCCTCTATCCTATCCTATCCTCTATCCTATCCTATCTTCTATCCTATTCTATACTCTATCCTATCCTATCCTCTATCCTATCCTATCCTCTATCCTATCCTATCCTCTATCCTATCCTATCTTCTATCCTATCCTATCCTCTATCCTATCCTATCCTCTATCCTATCCTATCTTCTATCCTATCCTATCCTCTATCCTATCAAAACCCCTACCCTATCCTCTGTCCTATCCTATCCTCTATCCTATCCTATCCTCTATCCTCTATCCTATCCTATCCTCTATCCTATCTTATCCTCTATCCTATCCTATCCTCTATCCTATCCTATCTTCTATCCTATCCTATCCTCTATCCTATCCTATCCCCTATCCTATCCTCTATCCTATTCTATCATCTATCCTCTATCCTATCCTATCTTCTATCCTATCCTATCCTCTATCCTATCAAATCCCCTATCCTATCCTCTATCCTATCCTATCATCTATCCTCTATCCTATCCAATCCTCTATCCTATCCTATCCTCTATCCTATCAAATCCCCTATCCTATCTTCTGTCCTATCCTATCCTCTATCCTATCCTATCCTCTATCCTATCCTATCGTCTATCCTATCCTCTATCCTATCCTATACTCTATCCTATCCTATCCTCCATCCTATCCTATCCTCAATCCTATCCTTTCCTGTATCCTATCCAATCCTGTATCCTATCCTGTCCTCTATTCTATCCTACCCTCTATCCTATCCTATCCTCTATCCTATCCTATCCTCTATCCTATCCTATGCTCTATCCTATCCTATCGTCTATCCTATCCTATGCTCTATCCTATCCTATCGTCTATCCTATCCTCTATCCTATCCTATCAAATCCCCTATCCTATCCTCTGTCCTATCCTATCCTCTGTCCTATCCTATCCTCTATCCTTTCCTATTCTCTATCCTATCAAATCCCCTACCCTATCCTCTGTCCTATCCTATCCTCTATCCTATCCTATCCTCTATCCTATCCTATCCTCTATCCTATCCTATCCTCTATCCTATCCTATCCTCTATCCTCTATCCTATCCTATCCTCTATCCTATCCTATCCTCTATCCTATCCTATCTTCTATCCTATCCTATACTCTATCCTATCCTATCCTCTATCCTATCCTATCCTCTATCCTATCCTATCCTCTATCCTATCCTATCTTCTATCCTATCCTATCCTCTATCCTATCAAAACCCCTACCCTATCCTCTGTCCTATCCTATCCTCTATCCTATCCTATCCTCTATCCTCTATCCTATCCTATCCTCTATCCTATCTTATCCTCTATCCTATCCTATCCTCTATCCTATCCTATCCCCTATCCTATCCTCTATCCTATCCTATCATCTATCCTCTATCCTATCCTATCTTCTATCCTATCCTATCCTCTATCCTATCAAATCCCCTATCCTATCCTCTATCCTATCCTATCATCTATCCTCTATCCTATCCAATCCTCTATCCTATCCTATCCTCTATCCTATCAAATCCCCTATCCTATCCTCTGTCCTATCCTATCCTCTATCCTATCCTATCCTCTATCCTATCCTATCCTCTATCCTATCCTATGCTCTATCCTATCCTCTATCCTATCCTATCAAATCCCCTATCCTATCCTCTGTCCTATCCTATCCTCTATCCTATCCTATCAAATCCCCTATCCTATCCTCTGTCCTATCCTATCCTCTGTCCTATCCTATCCTCTTTCCTTTCCTATCCTCTATCCTATCCTATCCTCTTTCCGATCCTACCCTCTATCCTATCCTATCCTCTATCCTATCCTATCCTCTATCCTATCCTATCCTCTATCCTATCCTCTATCCTATCCTATCCTCTATCCTATCAAATCCCCTACCCTATCCTCTGTCCTATCCTATCCTCTATCCTATCCTATCCTCTATCCTATCCTATCCTCTATCCTATCCTATCCTCTATCCTATCCTATCTTCTATCCAATCAAATCCCCTACCTTATCCTCTGTCAAATCCTATCCTCTATCCTACCCTATCCTCTATCCTATCCTATCCTCTATCCTTTCCTATCCTCTATCCTATCCTTTCCTCTATACTATCCTCTATCCTATCCTATCCTCTATTCTATCAAATCCCCCATCCTATCGTCTATCCCATCCTACCCACTATAATATCGTATACTCTATCATATCCTATCCTCTATCCTATCCTATCCTCTATCCTATCCTATCCTCTATCCTATCCTATCCTCTATCCTATCCTATCCTCTATCCTATCCTATCCTCTATCCTATCCTATCCTCTAACCTATCCAATCCTCTATCCTATCCTATCCTCTATCCTATCAAATCCCCTATCCTATCCTCTATCCTATCCTATCCTCTACCCTATCCTATCTTCTATCATATCCTATCCTCTATCCTATACTATCCTCTATCCTATCCTATCCTCTATCCTATCCTATCCTCTATCCTATCCTATCCTCTATCCTATCCTATCCTCTATCCTATACTATCCTCTATCCTATCCTATCCTCTATCCTATCCTATCCTCTATCCTATCCAATCCTCTATCCTATCCTGTCCTCTATCCTATCAAATCCCCTATCCTATCCTCTATCCTATCCTATCCTCTATCCTATCCTATCCTATCCTCTATCCTATCCTATCCTCTATCCTATCCTATCCTCTATCCTATCCTATCCTCTATCCTATCCTATCCTCTATACTATCCTCTATCCTCTCCTATCCTCTTTTCTATCAAATCCCCCATCCTATCGTCTATCCCATCCTACCCACTATAATATCGTGTAATCTATCATATCCTATCCTCTATCCTATAATATCATCTATCCGTTCCTACTCTCTATCCTAACCTATTCTCTATCCTATCCTCTATCCTATCCTCTATCCTAAGCTATCATCTATCCTATCAAATCCCCTATCCTATCCTCTATCCTGTCGTATCCTCTATCCTATCCTATCCTATCCTCTATCCTCTATCCGATCCTATCCTCTATCCCATCCTATCCTCTATCCTATCCTATCCCCTATCCTATCCTATCCTCTATCCTATCCTATCCTCTATCCTATCCTATCCTCTATCCTATCCTATCGTCTATCCTATCGTCTATCCTATCCTCTATCCTATCCAATCCTCTATCCTATCCTATCCTCTATCCTATCATATCCTCTACCCTATAATATCCTCTATCCTATCCTATCCTCTATCCAATCCTCTATCCTATCCTATCCTCTATCCTATCCTTTATCCTAGCCTATCCTCTATCCTATCCTATCCAATCCCCTAACCTATGCTCTATCCTATCCTACCCACTATCCTATCCTATCCTCTATCCTACCCTATCCTCTATCCTATCCTATCCTCTATATTATCCTATCCTCTATCCTATCCTATCCTCTATCCTCTATCCGATCCTATCCTCTATCCCATCCTATCCTCTATCCTATCCTATCCTCTATCCTATCCTATCCTCTATCCTATCCTATCCTCTATCCTATCCTATCCTCTATCCTATCCTATCCTCTATCCTATCCTATCCTCTATCCTATCCTATCGTCTATCCTATCGTCTATCCTATCGTCTATCCTATCCTATCCACTATCCTATCATATCCTCTATCCTATAATATCCTCTATCCTATCCTATCCTGTATCCAATCCTCTATCCTATCCTATCCTCTATCCTATCCTATCCTCTATCCTATCCTATCTTCTATACTATTCTATCCTCTATCCTATCAAATCCCCTATCCTATCCTCTATCCTATCCTATCCGGTATCCTATCCAATCCTCTATCCTATCCTATCATCTATCCTCAATCCTATCCTTTCCTGTATCCTATCCAATCCTCTATCCTATCCTATGCTCTATCCTATCCTATCGTCTATCCTTTCCACTATCCTATCCTATCATATATCCTATCCTATCCTCTATCCTATCCTATCCTCTATCCTCTATCCTATCCTATCCTCTATCCTATCCAATCCTCTATCCTATCCTATCCACTATCCTATCCTATCCTCTATCCTATCCTCTATCCTCTATCCTATCCTATCCTCTATCCTATCCTATCCTCTATCCTATCCTATCCTCTATCCTATCCTATCCTCTATAATATCCTATCCTCTATCCTATCCTATCCTCTATCCTATCCTATCCTCTATCCTATCCTATGCTCTATCCTCTCCTATCCTCTATCCTATCCTATCATCTATCCTATCCTATCCTCTATCCTATCCTATAGTCTATCCTATCCCATCCTCTATCCTATCCTATCCTCTATCCTATCCTATCCTCTATCCTATCCTATCCTCTATCCTATCCAATCTTCTATCCTATTCTATCCTCTATCCTATCAAATCCCCTATCCTATCCTCTATCCTATCCTATCCTGTATCCTATCCAATCCTCTATCTTATCCTATCAGCTATCCTCTATCCTATCCATCCTCTATCCTATCCTATCCACTATCCTATCCTATCCTCTATCCTATCCTATCCTCTATCCTATCCTACCCTCTATCCTATCCTATCCTCTATCCTATCCTATCCTCTATCCTACCCTATCCTCTATCCTATCCTATCCTCTATATTATCCTATCCTCTATCCTATCCTATCCTCTATCCTCTATCCGATCCTATCCTCTATCCCATCCTATCCTCTATCCTATCCTATCCTCTATCCTATCCTATCCTCTATCCTATCCTATCCTCTATCCTATCCTATCCTCTATCCTATCCTATCCTCTATCCTATCCTATCGTCTATCCTATCGTCTATCCTATCCTATCCACTATCCTATCATATCCTCTATCCTATAATATCCTCTATCCTATCCTATCCTGTATCCAATCCTCTATCCTATCCTATCCTCTATCCTATCCTATCCTCTATCCTATCCTATCTTCTATACTATTCTATCCTCTATCCTATCAAATCCCCTATCCTATCCTCTATCCTATCCTATCCGGTATCCTATCCAATCCTCTATCCTATCCTATCATCTATCCTCAATCCTATCCTTTCCTGTATCCTATCCAATCCTCTATCCTATCCTATGCTCTATCCTATCCTATCGTCTATCCTTTCCTCTATCCTATCCTATCATATATCCTATCCTATCCTCTATCCTATCCTATCCTCTATCCTCTATCCTATCCTATCCTCTATCCTATCCAATCCTCTATCCTATCCTATCCACTATCCTATCCTATCCTCTATCCTATCCTCTATCCTCTATCCTATCCTATCCTCTATCCTATCCTATCCTCTATCCTATCCTATCCTCTATCCTATCCAATCCTCTATCCTATCCTATCATCTATCCTCTATCCTATCCAATCCTCTATCCTATCCTATCCACTATCCTATCCTATCCTCTATACTATCCTATCCTCTATCCTATCCTATCCTCTATCCTATCCTATGCTCTATCATATCCTATCGTGTATCCTATCCTCTATCCTATCCTATCTCTATCCTATCCTATCCTCTATCCTATCCTATCCTCTATCCTATCCTATCCTCTATCCTATCCTATCCTCTATCCTATCCTATCCTCTATCCTATCCTATCCTCTATCCTACCCTATCCTCTATCCTATCCTATCCTCTATATTATCCTATCCTCTATCCTATCCTATCCTCTATCCTCTATCCTATCCTATCCTCTATCCTATCCTATCCTCTATCCTATCCTATCCTCTATCCTATCCTATCCTCTATAATATCCTATCCTCTATCCTATCCTATCCTCTATCCTATCCTATGCTCTATCCTCTCCTATCGTCTATCCTATCCTCTATCCTATCCTATCATCTATCCTATCCTATCCTCTATCCTATCCTATAGTCTATCCTATCCCATCCTCTATCCTATCCTATCCTCTATCCTATCCTATCCTCTATCCTATCCTATCCTCTATCCTATCCAATCTTCTATCCTATTCTATCCTCTATCCTATCAAATCCCCTATCCTATCCTCTATCCTATCCTATCCTGTATCCTATCCAATCCTCTATCTTATCCTATCAGCTATCCTCTATCCTATCCATCCTCTATCCTATCCTATCCACTATCCTATCCTATCCTATCCTCTATCCTATCCTACCCTCTATCCTATCCTATCCTCTATCCTATCCTATCCTCTATCCTACCCTATCCTCTATCCTATCCTATCCTCTATATTATCCTATCCTCTATCCTATCCTATCCTCTATCCTCTATCCGATCCTATCCTCTATCCCATCCTATCCTCTATCCTATCCTATCCTCTATCCTATCCTATCCTCTATCCTATCCTATCCTCTATCCTATCAAATCCCCTATCCTATCCTCTATCCTATCCTATCCGGTATCCTATCCAATCCTCTATCCTATCCTATCATCTATCCTCAATCCTATCCTTTCCTGTATCTTATCCAATCCTCTATCCTATCCTATGCTCTATCCTATCCTATCGTCTATCCTATCCTCTATCCTATCCTATCATATATCCTATCCTATCCTCTATCCTATCCTATCCTCTATCCTCTATCCTATCCTATCCTCTATCCTATCCAATCCTCTATCCTATCCTATCCACTATCCTATCCTATCCTCTATCCTATCCTCTATCCTCTATCCTATCCTATCCTCTATCCTATCCTATCCTCTATCCTATCCTATCCTCTATCCTATCCTATCCTGTATCCTATCCAATCCTCTATCCTATCCTATCATCTATCCTCTATCCTATCCAATCCTCTATCCTATCCTATCCACTATCCTATCCTATCCTCTATACTATCCTATCCTCTATCCTATCCTATCCTCTATCCTATCCTATGCTCTATCCTATCCTATCGTGTATCCTATCCTCTATCCTATCCTATCCTCTATCCTATCCTATCCTCTATCCTATCCTATCCTCTATCCTATCCTATCCTCTATCCTATCCTATCCTCTATCCTATCCTATCCTCTATCCTATCCTATCCTCTATCCTACCCTATCCTCTATCCTATCCTATCCTCTATATTATCCTATCCTCTATCCTATCCTATCCTCTATCCTCTATCCTATCCTCTATCCTATCCTATCCTCTATCCTCTATCCTATCCTATCCTCTATCCTATCCTATCGTCTATCCTATCCTATCCTCTATAATATCCTATCCTCTATCCTATCCTATCCTCTATCCTATCCTATGCTCTATCCTATCCTATCGTCTATCCTATCCTCTATCCTATCCTATCATCTATCCTATCCTATCCTCTATCCTATCCTATAGTCTATCCTATCCTATCCTCTATCCTATCCTATCCTCTATCCTATCCTATCCTCTATCCTATCCTATCCTCTATCCTATCCAATCTTCTATCCTATTCTATCCTCTATCCTATCAAATCCCCTATCCTATCCTCTATCCTATCCTATCCTGTATCCTATCCAATCCTCTATCTTATCCTATCAGCTATCGTCTATCCTATCCATCCTCTATCCTATCCTATCCACTATCCTATCCTATCCTCTATCCTATCCTATCCTCTATCCTATCCTATCCTCTATCCTATACTATCCTCTATCCTATCCTATCCTCTATACTATCCTATCCTCTATCCTATCCTATCCTCTATCCTGTCCTATGCTCTATCCTATCCTATCGTCTATCCTATCCTCTATCCTATCCTATCATCTATCCTATCCTATCCTCTATCCTATCAAATCCCCTATCCTATCCTCTATCCTATCCTATCCTGTATCCTATCCAATCCTCTATCTTATCCTATCATCTATCCTCTATCCTATCCAATCTTCTATCCTATCCTATCCACTATCCTATCCTATCCTCTATCCTATCCTATCCTCTATCCTATCCTAACCTCTATCCTATCCTATCCTCTATCCTATCCTATCCTCTATCCTACACTATCCTCTATCGTATCCTATCCTCTATATTATCCTATCCTCTATCCTATCCTATCCTCTATCCTCTATCCGATCCTATCCTCTATCCCATCCTATCCTCTATCCTATCATATCCTCTATCCTATAATATCCTCTATCCTATCCTATCCTGTATCCAATCCTCTATTCTATCCTATCCTCTATCCTATCCTATCCTCTATCCTATCCTATCTTCTATACTATTCTATCCTCTATCCTATCAAATCCCCTATCCTATCCTCTATCCTATCCTATCCGGTATCCTATCCAATCCTCTATCCTATCCTATCCTCTATACTATCCTATCCTCTATCCTATCCTATCCTCTATCCTATCCTATGCTCTATCCTATCCTATCGTCTATCCTATCCTCTATCCTATCCTATCATCTATCCTATCCTATCCTCTATCCTATCCTATAGTCTATCCTATCCTATCCTCTATCCTATCCTATCCTCTATCCTATCCTATCCTCTATCCTATCCAATCTTCTATCCCATACTATCCTCTATCCTATCAAATCCCCTATCCTATCCTCTATCCTATCCTATCCTGTATCCTATCCAATCCTCTATCTTATCCTCCCATCTATCCTCTATCCTATCCAATCCTCTATCCTATCCTATCCACTATCCTATCCTATCCTCTATCCTATCCTATTCTCTATCCTATCCTATCCTCTATCCTATCCTATCCTCTATCCTATCCGATCCTCTATCCTCTATCCGATCCTATCCTCTATCCCATCCTATCCTCTATCCTATCCTATCCTCTATCCTATCCTATCCTCTATCCTATCCTATCCTCTATCCTATCCTATCCTCTATCCTATCCTATCGTCTATCCTATCGTCTATCCTATCCTCTATCCTATCCAATACTCTATCCTATCCTATCCTCTATCCTATCATATCCTCTATCCTATAATATCCTCTATCCTATCCTATCCTCTATACTATCCTATCCTCTATCCTATCCTATCCTCTATCCTATCCTATGCTCTATCCTATCCTATCGTCTATCCTATCCTCTATCCTATCCTATCATCTATCCTATCCTATCCTCTATCCTATCCTATAGTCTATCCTATCCTATCCTCTATCCTATCCTATAGTCTATCCTATCCTATCCTCTATCCTATCCTATCCTCTATCCTATCCTATCCTCTATCCTATCCAATCTTCTATTGTATCCTATCCTCTATCCTATCAAATCCCCTATCCTATCCTCTATCCTATCCTATGCTCTATCCTATCCTATCGTGTATCCTATCCTCTATCCTATCCTATCCTCTATCCTATCCTATCCTCTATCCTATCCTATCCTCTATCGTATCCTATCCTCTATCCTATCCTATCCTCTATCCTATCCTATCCTCTATCCTATCCTATCCTCTATCCTATCCTATCCTCTATCCTATCCTATCCTCTATCCTATCCTATCCTCTATCCTATCCTATCCTCTATCCTATCCTATCCTCTATCCTATCCTATCCTCTATCCTATCCTATCCTCTATCCTATCCTATCCTCTATCCTATCCTATCCTCTATCCTATCCTATCCTCTATCCTATCCTATCCTCTATCCTATCCTATCCTCTATATTATCCTATCCTCTATCCTATCCTATCCTCTATCCTCTATCCTATCCTATCCTCTATCCTATCCTATCCTCTATCCTATCCTATCCTCTATACTATCCTATCCTCTATCCTATCCTATCCTCTATCCTATCCTATGCTCTATCCTATCCTATCGTCTATACTATCCTCTATCCTATCCTATCATCTATCCTATCCTATCCTCTATCCTATCCTATAGTCTATCCTATCCTATCCTCTATCCTATCCTATCCTCTATCCTATCCTATCCTCTATCCTATCCAATCTTCTATCCTATCCTATCCTCTATCCTATCAAATCCCCTATCCTATCCTCTATCCTATCCTATCCTGCATAGTATCCAATCCTCTATCTTATCCTATCATCTATCCTCTATCCTATCCAATCCTCTATCCTATCCTATCCACTATCCTATCCTATCCTCTATCCTATCCTATTCTCTATCCTATCCTATCCTCTATCCTATCCTATCCTCTATCCTATCCTATCCTCTATCCTCTATCCGATCCTATCCTCTATCCCATCCTATCCTCTATCCTATCCTATCCTCTATCCTATCCTATCCTCTATCCTATACTATCCTCTATCCTATCCTATCCTCTATCCTATCCTATCGTCTATCCTATCGTCTATCCTATCCTCTATCCTATCCAATCCTCTATCCTATCCTATCCTCTATCCTATCATATCCTCTACCCTATAATATCCTCTATCCTATCCTATCCTCTATCCAATCCTCTATCCTATCCTATCCTCTATCCTATCCTCTATCCTAGCCTATCCTCTATCCTATCCTATCCAATCCCCTAACCTATGCTCTATCCTATCCTACCCACTATAATATCGTATACTCTATCATATCCTATCCTCTATCCTATAATATCATCTATCCGTTCCTACTCTCTATCCTAACCTATTCTCTATCCTATCCTCTATCCTATCCTCTTTCCTAAGCTATCATCTATCCTATCAAATCCCCTATCCTATCCTCTATCCTGTCGTATCCTCTATCCTATCCTATCGTCTATCCTATCCTCTATCCTATCCTATCATCTATCCTATCCTATCCTCTATCCTATCCTATCCTCTATCCTATCCTATCCTCTATCCTGTCGTATCCTCTATCCTATCCTATCTTCTATCCTATCCTATCCTCTATCCAATCAAATCCCCTATCCTATCCTCTATCCTATCCTATCGTCTATCCTATCCTATCCTCTATCCTATCCTATCCTCTATCCTATCCTATCATCTATCCTATCATATCCTCTATCCTATACTATCCTCTATCCTATCCTATCCTCTATCCTATCCTATCCTCTATCGTATCCTATGCTCTATCCTATCCTATCCTATCCTCTATCCTATCCTATCCTATATCCTATCCTCTATCCTATCCTAACCTCTATCCTATCCTATCGTCTATCCTATCCTCTATCCTATCCAATCCTCTATCCTATCCTATCCTCTATCCTATCATATCCTCTACCCTATAATATCCTCTATCCTATCCTATCCTCTATCCAAACCTCTATCCTATCCTATCCTCTATCCTAGCCTATCCTCTATCCTATCCTATCCAATCACCTAACCTATGCTCTATCCTATCCTACCCACTATAATATCGTATACTCTATCATATCCTATCCTCTATCCTATAATATCATCTATCCGTTCCTACTCTCTATCCTAACCTATTCTCTATCCTATCCTCTATCCTATCCTCTTTCCTAAGCTATCATCTATCCTATCAAATCCCCTATCCTATCCTCTATCCTGTCGTATCCTCTATCCTATCCTATCGTCTATCCTATCCTCTATCCTATCCTATCCTATCCTCTATTCTATCCTATCCTCTATCCTATCCTATCCTCTATATTATCCTATCCTCTAACCTATCCTATCCTCTATCCTCTATCCTATCCTATCCTCTATCATATCCTATCCTCTATCCTATCCTATCCTCTATACTATCCTATCCTCTATCCTATCCTATCCTCTATCCTATCCTATGCTCTATCCTATCCTATCGTCTATCCTATCCTCTATCCTATCCTATCATCTATCCTATCCTATCCTCTATCCTATCCTATAGTCTATCCTATCCTATCCTCTATCCTATCCTATCCTCTATCCTATCCTATCCTCTATCCTATCCAATCTTCTATCCTATCCTATCCTCTATCCTATCAAATCCCCTATCCTATCCTCTATCCTATCCTATCCTGCATAGTATCCAATCCTCTATCTTATCCTATCATCTATCCTCTATCCTATCCAATCCTCTATCCTATCCTATCCACTATCCTATCCTATCCTCTATCCTATCCTATTCTCTATCCTATCCTATCCTCTATCCTATCCTATCCTCTATCCTATCCTATCCTCTATCCTCTATCCGATCCTATCCTCTATCCCATCCTATCTTCTATCCTATCCTATCCTCTATCCTATCCTATCCTCTATCCTAACCTATCCTCTATCCTATCCTATCCTCTATCCTATCGTCTATCCTATCCTCTATCCTTACCAATCCTCTATCCTATCCTATCCTCTATCCTATCATATCCTCTACCCTATAATATCCTCTATCCTATCCTATCCTCTATCCAATCCTCTATCCTATCCTATCCTCTATCCTATCCTCTATCCTAGCCTATCCTCTATCCTATCCTATCCAATCCCCTAACCTATGCTCTATCCTATCCTACCCACTATAATATCGTATACTCTATCATGTCCTATCCTCTATCCTATAATATCATCTATCCGTTCCTACTCTCTATCCTAACCTATTCTCTATCCTATCCTCGATCCTATCCTCTTTCCTAAGCTATCATCTATCCTATCAAATCCCCTATCCTATCCTCTATCCTGTCGTATCCTCTATCCTATCCTATCGTCTATCCTATCCTCTATCCTATCCTATCATCTATCCTATCCTATCCTCTATCCTATGCTATCCTCTATCCTATCCTATCCTCTATCCTGTCGTATCCTCTATCCTATCCTATCTTCTATCCTATCCTATCCTCTATCCTATCCTATCATCTATCCTATCATATCCTCTATCCTATCCTATCCTCTATCCTATCCTATCCTCTATCCTATCCTATCCTCTATCGTATCCTATGCTCTATTCTATCCTATCCTATCCTCTATCCTATCCTATCCTCTATCCTATCCTATCCTCTATCCTATCCTCTATCCTATCCTAACCTCTATCCTATCCTATCGTCTATCCTATCGTCTATCCTATCCTCTATCCTATCCAATCCTCTATCCTATCCTATCCTCTATCCTATCATATCCTCTACCCTATAATATCCTCTATCCTATCCTATCCTCTATCCAAACCTCTATCCTATCCTATCCTCGATCCTAGCCTATCCTCTATCCTATCCTATCCAATCACCTAACCTATGCTCTATCCTATCCTACCCACTATAATATCGTATACTCTATCATATCCTATCCTCTATCCTATAATATCATCTATCCGTTCCTACTCTCTATCCTAACCTATTCTCTATCCTATCCCCTATCCTATCCTCTTTCCTATCCTATCGTCTATCCTATCCTATCCTCTATCCTATCCTATCCTCTATCCTATCCTATCATCTATCCTATCATATCCTCTATCCTATCCTATCCTCTATCCAATCCTATCCTCTATCCTATCCTATCCTCTATCCTATCCTATCCTCTATCCTATCCTATCCTCTATCCTATCCTATCCTCTATCCTATCCTATCCTCTATCCTATCCTATCCTCTATCCTCTATCCTCTATCCTATCCTATCCTCTATCCTATCCTCTATCCTATCCTATCGTCTATACTATCCTATCCTCTATCCTATCCTATCCTCTATCCTATCCTATGCTCTATCCTATCCTATCGTCTATCCTATCCTCTATCCTATCCTATCCTCTATCCTATCCTATCCTCTATCCTATCCTATCCTCTATCGTATCCTATCCTCTATCCTATCCTATCCTATCCTCTATCCCATCCTATCCTCTATCCTATCCTCTATCCTATCCTATCGTCTATCCTATCGTCTATCCTATCCTCTATCCTATCCACTATCATACCCTATCATCTATCCTATCAAATCCCCTATCCTATCCTCTATCCTATCGTGTCCTCTACCCTATCCTATCTTCTATCCTATCCTATCCTCTATCCTATCAAATCCCCTATCCTATCCTGTATCCTATCCTATCCTCTATCCTATCCTATCCTCTATCCTATCCTATCCTCTATCCAATCCTATCCTATATCCTATCCTATCCTCTATATTATCCTATCCTCTATCCTATCCTATCCTCTATCCTATCAAATCCCCTATCCTATCCTGTATCCTATCCTATCCTCTATCCTATCCTATCCTCTATCCAATCCTATCCTATATCCTATCCTATCCTCTATCCTATACTATCCTCTATCCTATCCTATCCTCTATCCTATCCTATCCTCTATCCTACCCTATCCTCTATCCTATCCTATCCTCTATATTATCCTATCCTCTATCCTATCCTATCCTCTATCCTCTATCCTATCCTATCCTCTATCCTATCCTATCCTCTATCCTATCCTATCCTCTATAATATCCTATCCTCTATCCTATCCTATCCTCTATCCTATCCTATGCTCTATCCTATCCTATCGTCTATCCTATCCTCTATCCTATCCTATCATCTATCCTATCCTATCCTCTATCCTATCCTATAGTCTATCCTATCCTATCCTCTATCCTATCCTATCCCCTATCCTATCCTATCCTCTATCCTATCCTATCCTCTATCCTATCCAATCTTCTATCCTATTCTATCCTCTATCCTATCAAATCCCCTATCCTATCCTCTATCCTATCCTATCCTGTATCCTATCCAATCCTCTATCTTATCCTATCAGCTATCCTCTATCCTATCCATCCTCTATCCTATCCTATCCACTATCCTATCGTATCCTCTATCCTATCCTATTCTCTATCCTATCCTACCCTCTATCCTATCCTATCCTCTATCCTATCCTATCCTCTATCCTACCCTATCCTCTATCCTATCCTATCCTCTATATTATCCTATCCTCTATCCTATCCTATCCTCTATCCTCTATCCGATCCTATCCTCTATCCCATCCTATCCTCTATCCTATCCTATTCTCTATCCTATCCTATCCTCTATCCTATCCTATCCTCTATCCTATCCTATCCTCTATCCTATCCTATCCTCTATCCTATCCTATCGTCTATCCTATCGTCTATCCTATCGTCTATCCTATCCTATCCACTATCCTATCATATCCTCTATCCTATAATATCCTCTATCCTATCCTATCCTGTATCCTATCCTATCGTCTATCCTATCGTCTATCCTATCCTCTATCCTATCCAATCCTCTATCCTATCCTATCCTCTATCCTATCATATCCTCTACCCTATAATATCCTCTATCCTATCCTATCCTCTATCCAATCCTCTATCCTATCCTATCCTCTATCCTATCCTCTATCCTAGCCTATCCTCTATCCTATCCTATCCAATCCCCTAACCTATGCTCTATCCTATCCTACCCACTATAATATCGTATACTCTATCATATCCTATCCTCTATCCTATAATATCATCTATCCGTTCCTACTCTCTATCCTAACCTATTCTCTATCCTATCCTCTATCCTATCCTCTTTCCTAAGCTATCATCTATCCTATCAAATCCCCTATCCTATCCTCTATCCTGTCGTATCCTCTATCCTATCCTATCGTCTATCCTATCCTCTATCCTATCCTATCATCTATCCTATCCTATCCTCTATCCTATCCTATCCTCTATCCTATCCTATCCTCTATCCTGTCGTATCCTCTATCCTATCCTATCTTCTATCCTATCCTATCCTCTATCCAATCAAATCCCCTATCCTATCCTCTATCCTATCCTATCGTCTATCCTATCCTATCCTCTATCCTATCCTATCCTCTATCCTATCCTATCATCTATCCTATCATATCCTCTATCCTATACTATCCTCTATCCTATCCTATCCTCTATCCTATCCTATCCTCTATCGTATCCTATGCTCTATCCTATCCTATCCTATCCTCTATCCTATCCTATCCTATATCCTATCCTCTATCCTATCCTAACCTCTATCCTATCCTATCGTCTATCCTATCCTCTATCCTATCCAATCCTCTATCCTATCCTATCCTCTATCCTATCATATCCTCTACCCTATAATATCCTCTATCCTATCCTATCCTCTATCCAAACCTCTATCCTATCCTATCCTCTATCCTAGCCTATCCTCTATCCTATCCTATCCAATCACCTAACCTATGCTCTATCCTATCCTACCCACTATAATATCGTATACTCTATCATATCCTATCCTCTATCCTATAATATCATCTATCCGTTCCTACTCTCTATCCTAACCTATTTTCTATCCTATCCTCTATCCTATCCTCTTTCCTAAGCTATCATCTATCCTATCAAATCCCCTATCCTATCCTCTATCCTATGCTATCCTCTATCCTATCCTATCCTCTATCCTGTCGTATCCTCTATCCTATCCTATCTTCTATCCTATCCTATCCTCTATCCTATCCTATCATCTATCCTATCATATCCTCTATCCTATCCTATCCTCTATCCTATCCTATCCTCTATCCTATCCTATCCTCTATCGTATCCTATGCTCTATTCTATCCTATCCTATCCTCTATCCTATCCTATCCTCTATCCTATCCTCTATCCTATCCTAACCTCTATCCTATCCTATCGTCTATCCTATCGTCTATCCTATCCTCTATCCTATCCAATCCTCTATCCTATCCTATCCTCTATCCTATCATATCCTCTACCCTATAATATCCTCTATCCTATCCTATCCTCTATCCAAACCTCTATCCTATCCTATCCTCGATCCTAGCCTATCCTCTATCCTATCCTATCCAATCACCTAACCTATGCTCTATCCTATCCTACCCACTATAATATCGTATACTCTATCATATCCTATCCTCTATCCTATAATATCATCTATCCGTTCCTACTCTCTATCCTAACCTATTCTCTATCCTATCCCCTATCCTATCCTCTTTCCTATCCTATCGTCTATCCTATCCTATCCTCTATCCTATCCTATCCTCTATCCTATCCTATCATCTATCCTATCATATCCTCTATCCTATCCTATCCTCTATCCAATCCTATCCTCTATCCTATCCTATCCTCTATCCTATCCTATCCTCTATCCTATCCTATCCTCTATCCTATCCTATCCTCTATCCTATCCTATCCTCTATCCTATCCTATCCTCTATCCTCTATCCTCTATCCTATCCTATCCTCTATCCTATCCTCTATCCTATCCTATCGTCTATACTATCCTATCCTCTATCCTATCCTATCCTCTATCCTATCCTATGCTCTATCCTATCCTATCGTCTATCCTATCCTCTATCCTATCCTATCCTCTATCCTATCCTATCCTCTATCCTATCCTATCCTCTATCGTATCCTATCCTCTATCCTATCCTATCCTATCCTCTATCCCATCCTATCCTCTATCCTATCCTCTATCCTATCCTATCGTCTATCCTATCGTCTATCCTATCCTCTATCCTATCCACTATCATACCCTATCATCTATCCTATCAAATCCCCTATCCTATCCTCTATCCTATCGTGTCCTCTACCCTATCCTATCTTCTATCCTATCCTATCCTCTATCCTATCAAATCCCCTATCCTATCCTGTATCCTATCCTATCCTCTATCCTATCCTATCCTCTATCCTATCCTATCCTCTATCCAATCCTATCCTATATCCTATCCTATCCTCTATATTATCCTATCCTCTATCCTATCCTATCCTCTATCCTATCAAATCCCCTATCCTATCCTGTATCCTATCCTATCCTCTATCCTATCCTATCCTCTATCCTATCCTATCCTCTATCCAATCCTATCCTATATCCTATCCTATCCTCTATCCTATACTATCCTCTATCCTATCCTATCCTCTATCCTATCCTATCCTCTATCCTACCCTATCCTCTATCCTATCCTATCCTCTATATTATCCTATCCTCTATCCTATCCTATCCTCTATCCTCTATCCTATCCTATCCTCTATCCTATCCTATCCTCTATCCTATCCTATCCTCTATAATATCCTATCCTCTATCCTATCCTATCCTCTATCCTATCCTATGCTCTATCCTATCCTATCGTCTATCCTATCCTCTATCCTATCCTATCATCTATCCTATCCTATCCTCTATCCTATCCTATAGTCTATCCTATCCTATCCTCTATCCTATCCTATCCCCTATCCTATCCTATCCTCTATCCTATCCTATCCTCTATCCTATCCAATCTTCTATCCTATTCTATCCTCTATCCTATCAAATCCCCTATCCTATCCTCTATCCTATCCTATCCTGTATCCTATCCAATCCTCTATCTTATCCTATCAGCTATCCTCTATCCTATCCATCCTCTATCCTATCCTATCCACTATCCTATCGTATCCTCTATCCTATCCTATTCTCTATCCTATCCTACCCTCTATCCTATCCTATCCTCTATCCTATCCTATCCTCTATCCTACCCTATCCTCTATCCTATCCTATCCTCTATATTATCCTATCCTCTATCCTATCCTATCCTCTATCCTCTATCCGATCCTATCCTCTATCCCATCCTATCCTCTATCCTATCCTATTCTCTATCCTATCCTATCCTCTATCCTATCCTATCCTCTATCCTATCCTATCCTCTATCCTATCCTATCCTCTATCCTATCCTATCGTCTATCCTATCGTCTATCCTATCGTCTATCCTATCCTATCCACTATCCTATCATATCCTCTATCCTATAATATCCTCTATCCTATCCTATCCTGTATCCTATCCTATCGTCTATCCTATCGTCTATCCTATCCTCTATCCTATCCAATCCTCTATCCTATCCTATCCTCTATCCTATCATATCCTCTACCCTATAATATCCTCTATCCTATCCTATCCTCTATCCAATCCTCTATCCTATCCTATCCTCTATCCTATCCTCTATCCTAGCCTATCCTCTATCCTATCCTATCCAATCCCCTAACCTATGCTCTATCCTATCCTACCCACTATAATATCGTATACTCTATCATATCCTATCCTCTATCCTATAATATCATCTATCCGTTCCTACTCTCTATCCTAACCTATTCTCTATCCTATCCTCTATCCTATCCTCTTTCCTAAGCTATCATCTATCCTATCAAATCCCCTATCCTATCCTCTATCCTGTCGTATCCTCTATCCTATCCTATCGTCTATCCTATCCTCTATCCTATCCTATCATCTATCCTATCCTATCCTCTATCCTATCCTATCCTCTATCCTATCCTATCCTCTATCCTGTCGTATCCTCTATCCTATCCTATCTTCTATCCTATCCTATCCTCTATCCAATCAAATCCCCTATCCTATCCTCTATCCTATCCTATCGTCTATCCTATCCTATCCTCTATCCTATCCTATCCTCTATCCTATCCTATCATCTATCCTATCATATCCTCTATCCTATACTATCCTCTATCCTATCCTATCCTCTATCCTATCCTATCCTCTATCGTATCCTATGCTCTATCCTATCCTATCCTATCCTCTATCCTATCCTATCCTATATCCTATCCTCTATCCTATCCTAACCTCTATCCTATCCTATCGTCTATCCTATCCTCTATCCTATCCAATCCTCTATCCTATCCTATCCTCTATCCTATCATATCCTCTACCCTATAATATCCTCTATCCTATCCTATCCTCTATCCAAACCTCTATCCTATCCTATCCTCTATCCTAGCCTATCCTCTATCCTATCCTATCCAATCACCTAACCTATGCTCTATCCTATCCTACCCACTATAATATCGTATACTCTATCATATCCTATCCTCTATCCTATAATATCATCTATCCGTTCCTACTCTCTATCCTAACCTATTTTCTATCCTATCCTCTATCCTATCCTCTTTCCTAAGCTATCATCTATCCTATCAAATCCCCTATCCAATCTTCTATCCTATCCTATCCTCTATCCTATCAAATCCCCTATCCTATCCTCTATCCTATCCTATCCTGCATAGTATCCAATCCTCTATCTTATCCTATCATCTATCCTCTATCCTATCCAATCCTCTATCCTATCCTATCCACTATCCTATCCTATCCTCTATCCTATCCTATTCTCTATCCTATCCTATCCTCTATCCTATCCTATCCTCTATCCTATCCTATCCTCTATCCTCTATCCGATCCTATCCTCTATCCCATCCTATCTTCTATCCTATCCTATCCTCTATCCTATCCTATCCTCTATCCTAACCTATCCTCTATCCAATCCTCTATCCTATCCTATCCTCTATCCTATCCTCTATCCTAGCCTATCCTCTATCCTATCCTATCCAATCCCCTAACCTATGCTCTATCCTATCCTACCCACTATAATATCGTATACTCTATCATGTCCTATCCTCTATCCTATAATATCATCTATCCGTTCCTACTCTCTATCCTAACCTATTCTCTATCCTATCCTCTATCCTATCCTCTTTCCTAAGCTATCATCTATCCTATCAAATCCCCTATCCTATCCTCTATCCTGTCGTATCCTCTATCCTATCCTATCGTCTATCCTATCCTCTATCCTATCCTATCATCTATCCTATCCTATCCTCTATCCTATGCTATCCTCTATCCTATCCTATCCTCTATCCTGTCGTATCCTCTATCCTATCCTATCTTCTATCCTATCCTATCCTCTATCCTATCCTATCATCTATCCTATCATATCCTCTATCCTATCCTATCCTCTATCCTATCCTATCCTCTATCCTATCCTATCCTCTATCGTATCCTATGCTCTATTCTATCCTATCCTATCCTCTATCCTATCCTATCCTCTATCCTATCCTCTATCCTATCCTAACCTCTATCCTATCCTATCGTCTATCCTATCGTCTATCCTATCCTCTATCCTATCCAATCCTCTATCCTATCCTATCCTCTATCCTATCATATCCTCTACCCTATAATATCCTCTATCCTATCCTATCCTCTATCCAAACCTCTATCCTATCCTATCCTCGATCCTAGCCTATCCTCTATCCTATCCTGTCCAATCACCTAACCTATGCTCTATCCTATCCTACCCACTATAATATCGTATACTCTATCATATCCTATCCTCTATCCTATAATATCATCTATCCGTTCCTACTCTCTATCCTAACCTATTCTCTATCCTATCCCCTATCCTATCCTCTTTCCTATCCTATCGTCTATCCTATCCTCTATCCTATCCTATCATCTATCCTATCCTATCCTCTATCCTATCCTATCCTCTATCCTATCCTATCCTCTATCCTATCCTATCCTCTATCCTATCCAATCTTCTATCCTATTCTATCCACTATCCTATCAAATCCCCTATCCTATCCTCTATCCTATCCTATCCTGTATCCTATCCAATCCTCTATCTTATCCTATCAGCTATCCTCTATCCTATCCATCCTCTATCCTATCCTATCCACTATCCTATCCTATCCTCTATCCTATCCTATCCTCTATCCTATCCTATCCTCTATCCTATACTATCCTCTATCCTATCCTATCCTCTATACTATCCTATCCTCTATCCTATCCTATCCTCTATCCTGTCCTATGCTCTATCCTATCCTATCGTCTATCCTATCCTCTATCCTATCCTATCATCTATCCTATCCTATCCTCTATCCTATCAAATCCCCTATCCTATCCTCTATCCTATCCTATCCTGTATCCTATCCAATCCTCTATCTTATCCTATCATCTATCCTCTATCCTATCCAATCTTCTATCCTATCCTATCCACTATCCTATCCTATCCTCTATCCTATCCTATCCTCTATCCTATCCTATCCTCTATCCTATCCTATCCTCTATCCTATCCTATCCTCTATCCTACACTATCCTCTATCGTATCCTATCCTCTATATTATCCTATCCTCTATCCTATCCTATCCTCTATCCTCTATCCTCTATCCGATCCTATCCTCTATCCCATCCTATCCTCTATCCTATCATATCCTCTATCCTATAATATCCTCTATCCTATCCTATCCTGTATCCAATCCTCTATCCTATCCTATCCTCTATCCTATCCTATCCTCTATCCTATCCTATCTTCTATACTATTCTATCCTCTATCCTATCAAATCCCCTATCCTATCCTCTATCCTATCCTATCCGGTATCCTATCCAATCCTCTATCCTATCCTATCCTCTATACTATCCTATCCTCTATCCTATCCTATCCTCTATCCTATCCTATGCTCTATCCTATCCTATCGTCTATCCTATCCTCTATCCTATCCTATCATCTATCCTATCCTATCCTCTATCCTATCCTATAGTCTATCCTATCCTATCCTCTATCCTATCCTATCCTCTATCCTATCCTATCCTCTATCCTATCCAATCTTCTATCCCATACTATCCTCTATCCTATCAAATCCCCTATCCTATCCTCTATCCTATCCTATCCTGTATCCTATCCAATCCTCTATCTTATCCTCTCATCTATCCTCTATCCTATCCAATCCTCTATCCTATCCTATCCACTATCCTATCCTATCCTCTATCCTATCCTATTCTCTATCCTATCCTATCCTCTATCCTATCCTATCCTCTATCCTATCCGATCCTCTATCCTCTATCCGATCCTATCCTCTATCCCATCCTATCCTCTATCCTATCCTATCCTCTATCCTATCCTATCCTCTATCCTATCCTATCCTCTATCCTATCCTATCCTCTATCCTATCCTATCCTCTATCCTATCCTATCGTCTATCCTATCGTCTATCCTATCCTCTATCCTATCCAATACTCTATCCTATCCTATCCTCTATCCTATCATATCCTCTATCCTATAATATCCTCTATCCTATCCTATCCTCTATACTATCCTATCCTCTATCCTATCCTATCCTCTATCCTATCCTATGCTCTATCCTATCCTATCGTCTATCCTATCCTCTATCCTATCCTATCATCTATCCTATCCTATCCTCTATCCTATCCTATAGTCTATCCTATCCTATCCTCTATCCTATCCTATAGTCTATCCTATCCTATCCTCTATCCTATCCTATCCTCTATCCTATCCTATCCTCTATCCTATCCAATCTTCTATCCTATCCTATCCTCTATCCTATCAAATCCCCTATCCTATCCTCTATCCTATCCTATGCTCTATCCTATCCTATCGTGTATCCTATGCTCTATCCTATCCTATCCTCTATCCTATCCTATCCTCTATCCTATCCTATCCTCTATCCTATCCTATCCTCTATCCTATCCTATCCTCTATCCTATCCTATCCTCTATCCTATCCTATCCTCTATCCTATCCTATCCTCTATCCTATCCTATCCTCTATCCTATCCTATCCTCTATCCTATCCTATCCTCTATCCTATCCTATCCTCTATCCTATCCTATCCTCTATCCTATCCTATCCTCTATCCTATCCTATCCTCTATCCTATCCTATCCTCTATCCTATCCTATCCTCTATCCTATCCTATCCTCTATCCTATCCTAGCCTCTATCCTATCCTATCCTCTATCCTATCCTATCCTCTATCCTATCCTATCCTCTATCCTATCCTATCCTCTATATTATCCTATCCTCTATCCTATCCTATCCTCTATCCTCTATCCTATCCTATCCTCTATCCTATCCTATCCTCTATCCTATCCTATCCTCTATCCTATCCTATTCTCTATCCTATCCTATCCTCTATCCTATCCTATCCTCTATCCTATCCGATCCTCTATCCTCTATCCGATCCTATCCTCTATCCCATCCTATCCTCTATCCTATCCTATCCTCTATCCTATCCTATCCTCTATCCTATCCTATCCTCTATCCTATCCTATCCTCTATCCTATCCTATCCTCTATCCTATCCTATCGTCTATCCTATCGTCTATCCTATCCTCTATCCTATCCAATACTCTATCCTATCCTATCCTCTATCCTATCATATCCTCTATCCTATAATATCCTCTATCCTATCCTATCCTCTATACTATCCTATCCTCTATCCTATCCTATCCTCTATCCTATCCTATGCTCTATCCTATCCTATCGTCTATCCTATCCTCTATCCTATCCTATCATCTATCCTATCCTATCCTCTATCCTATCCTATAGTCTATCCTATCCTATCCTCTATCCTATCCTATAGTCTATCCTATCCTATCCTCTATCCTATCCTATCCTCTATCCTATCCTATCCTCTATCCTATCCAATCTTCTATCCTATCCTATCCTCTATCCTATCAAATCCCCTATCCTATCCTCTATCCTATCCTATGCTCTATCCTATCCTATCGTGTATCCTATGCTCTATCCTATCCTATCCTCTATCCTATCCTATCCTCTATCCTATCCTATCCTCTATCCTATCCTATCCTCTATCCTATCCTATCCTCTATCCTATCCTATCCTCTATCCTATCCTATCCTCTATCCTATCCTATCCTCTATCCTATCCTATCCTCTATCCTATCCTATCCTCTATCCTATCCTATCCTCTATCCTATCCTATCCTCTATCCTATCCTATCCTCTATCCTATCCAATCTTCTATCCTATCCTATCCTCTATCCTATCAAATCCCCTATCCTATCCTCTATCCTATCCTATCCTGCATAGTATCCAATCCTCTATCTTATCCTATCATCTATCCTCTATCCTATCCAATCCTCTATCCTATCCTATCCACTAACCTATCCTATCCTCTATCCTATCCTATTCTCTATCCTATCCTATCCTCTATCCTATCCTATCCTCTATCCTATCCTATCCTCTATCCTCTATCCGATCCTATCCTCTATCCCATCCTATCCTCTATCCTATCCTATCCTCTATCCTATCCTATCCTCTATCCTCTATCCGATCCTATCCTCTATCCCATCCTATCCTCTATCCTATCCTATCCTCTATCCTATCCTATCCTCTATCCTATACTATCCTCTATCCTATCCTATCCTCTATCCTATCCTATCGTCTATCCTATCGTCTATCCTATCCTCTATCCTATCCAATCCTCTATCCTATCCTATCCTCTATCCTATCATATCCTCTACCCTATAATATCCTCTATCCTATCCTATCCTCTATCCAATCCTCTATCCTATCCTATCCTCTATCCTATCCTCTATCCTAGCCTATCCTCTATCCTATCCTATCCAATCCCCTAACCTATGCTCTATCCTATCCTACCCACTATAATATCGTATACTCTATCATATCCTATCCTCTATCCTATAATATCATCTATCCGTTCCTACTCTCTATCCTAACCTATTCTCTATCCTATCCTCTATCCTATCCTCTTTCCTAAGCTATCATCTATCCTATCAAATCCCCTATCCTATCCTCTATCCTGTCGTATCCTCTATCCTATCCTATCGTCTATCCTATCCTCTATCCTATCCTATCATCTATCCTATCCTATCCTCTATCCTATCCTATCCTCTATCCTATCCTATCCTCTATCCTGTCGTATCCTCTATCCTATCCTATCTTCTATCCTATCCTATCCTCTATCCAATCAAATCCCCTATCCTATCCTCTATCCTATCCTATCGTCTATCCTATCCTATCCTCTATCCTATCCTATCCTCTATCCTATCCTATCATCTATCCTATCATATCCTCTATCCTATACTATCCTCTATCCTATCCTATCCTCTATCCTATCCTATCCTCTATCGTATCCTATGCTCTATCCTATCCTATCCTATCCTCTATCCTATCCTATCCTATATCCTATCCTCTATCCTATCCTAACCTCTATCCTATCCTATCGTCTATCCTATCCTCTATCCTATCCAATCCTCTATCCTATCCTATCCTCTATCCTATCATATCCTCTACCCTATAATATCCTCTATCCTATCCTATCCTCTATCCAAACCTCTATCCTATCCTATCCTCTATCCTAGCCTATCCTCTATCCTATCCTATCCAATCACCTAACCTATGCTCTATCCTATCCTACCCACTATAATATCGTATACTCTATCATATCCTATCCTCTATCCTATAATATCATCTATCCGTTCCTACTCTCTATCCTAACCTATTCTCTATCCTATCCTCTATCCTATCCTCTTTCCTAAGCTATCATCTATCCTATCAAATCCCCTATCCTATCCTCTATCCTGTCGTATCCTCTATCCTATCCTATCGTCTATCCTATCCTCTATCCTATCCTATCCTATCCTCTATTC
This sequence comes from Halictus rubicundus, assembly GCF_050948215.1. Lineage (NCBI taxonomy): Eukaryota > Metazoa > Arthropoda > Insecta > Hymenoptera > Halictidae > Halictus > Halictus rubicundus. The sequence continues at coordinate 202,736 of NW_027488786.1, forward strand.
TATCCTATCCTCTATCCTATCCTATCCTCTATATTATCCTATCCTCTAACCTATCCTATCCTCTATCCTCTATCCTATCCTATCCTCTATCCTATCCTATCCTCTATCCTATCCTATCCTCTATACTATCCTATCCTCTATCCTATCCTATCCTCTATCCTATCCTATGCTCTATCCTATCCTATCGTCTATCCTATCCTCTATCCTATCCTATCATCTATCCTATCCTATCCTCTATCCTATCCTATAGTCTATCCTATCCTATCCTCTATCCTATCCTATCCTCTATCCTATCCTATCCTCTATCCTATCCAATCTTCTATCCTATCCTATCCTCTATCCTATCAAATCCCCTATCCTATCCTCTATCCTATCCTATCCTGCATAGTATCCAATCCTCTATCTTATCCTATCATCTATCCTCTATCCTATCCAATCCTCTATCCTATCCTATCCACTATCCTATCCTATCCTCTATCCTATCCTATTCTCTATCCTATCCTATCCTCTATCCTATCCTATCCTCTATCCTATCCTATCCTCTATCCTCTATCCGATCCTATCCTCTATCCCATCCTATCTTCTATCCTATCCTATCCTCTAACCTATCCTATCCTCTATCCTAACCTATCCTCTATCCTATCCTATCCTCTATCCTATCCTATCGTCTATCCTATCGTCTATCCTATCCTCTATCCTTACCAATCCTCTATCCTATCCTATCCTCTATCCTATCATATCCTCTACCCTATAATATCCTCTATCCTATCCTATCCTCTATCCAATCCTCTATCCTATCCTATCCTCTATCCTATCCTCTATCCTAGCCTATCCTCTATCCTATCCTATCCAATCCCCTAACCTATGCTCTATCCTATCCTACCCACTATAATATCGTATACTCTATCATGTCCTATCCTCTATCCTATAATATCATCTATCCGTTCCTACTCTCTATCCTAACCTATTCTCTATCCTATCCTCTATCCTATCCTCTTTCCTAAGCTATCATCTATCCTATCAAATCCCCTATCCTATCCTCTATCCTGTCGTATCCTCTATCCTATCCTATCGTCTATCCTATCCTCTATCCTATCCTATCATCTATCCTATCCTATCCTCTATCCTATGCTATCCTCTATCCTATCCTATCCTCTATCCTGTCGTATCCTCTATCCTATCCTATCTTCTATCCTATCCTATCCTCTATCCTATCCTATCATCTATCCTATCATATCCTCTATCCTATCCTATCCTCTATCCTATCCTATCCTCTATCCTATCCTATCCTCTATCGTATCCTATGCTCTATTCTATCCTATCCTATCCTCTATCCTATCCTATCCTCTATCCTATCCTCTATCCTATCCTAACCTCTATCCTATCCTATCGTCTATCCTATCGTCTATCCTATCCTCTATCCTATCCAATCCTCTATCCTATCCTATCCTCTATCCTATCATATCCTCTACCCTATAATATCCTCTATCCTATCCTATCCTCTATCCAAACCTCTATCCTATCCTATCCTCGATCCTAGCCTATCCTCTATCCTATCCTATCCAATCACCTAACCTATGCTCTATCCTATCCTACCCACTATAATATCGTATACTCTATCATATCCTATCCTCTATCCTATAATATCATCTATCCGTTCCTACTCTCTATCCTAACCTATTCTCTATCCTATCCCCTATCCTATCCTCTTTCCTATCCTATCGTCTATCCTATCCTATCCTCTATCCTATCCTATCCTCTATCCTATCCTATCATCTATCCTATCATATCCTCTATCCTATCCTATCCTCTATCCAATCCTATCCTCTATCCTATCCTATCCTCTATCCTATCCTATCCTCTATCCTATCCTATCCTCTATCCTATCCTATCCTCTATCCTATCCTATCCTCTATCCTATCCTATCCTCTATCCTCTATCCTCTATCCTATCCTATCCTCTATCCTATCCTCTATCCTATCCTATCGTCTATACTATCCTATCCTCTATCCTATCCTATCCTCTATCCTATCCTATGCTCTATCCTATCCTATCGTCTATCCTATCCTCTATCCTATCCTATCCTCTATCCTATCCTATCCTCTATCCTATCCTATCCTCTATCCTATCCTATCCTCTATCGTATCCTATCCTCTATCCTATCCTATCCTATCCTCTATCCCATCCTATCCTCTATCCTATCCTCTATCCTATCCTATCGTCTATCCTATCGTCTATCCTATCCTCTATCCTATCCACTATCATACCCTATCATCTATCCTATCAAATCCCCTATCCTATCCTCTATCCTATCGTGTCCTCTACCCTATCCTATCTTCTATCCTATCCTATCCTCTATCCTATCAAATCCCCTATCCTATCCTGTATCGTATCCTATCCTCTATCCTATCCTATCCTCTATCCTATCCTATCCTCTATCCAATCCTATCCTATATCCTATCCTATCCTCTATCCTATCCTATCCTCTATACTATCCTATCCTCTATCCTATCCTATCCTCTATCCTATCCTATCCTCTATCCTATCCAATCTTCTATCCTATCCTATCCTCTATCCTATCCTATCCTATCCTCTATCCTATCCTATCCTCTATCCTATCCTATCCTCTATCCTATCCTATCCTCTATCCTATCCTATCCTCTATCCTATCCTATCCTCTATCCTATCCTATGCTCTATCCTATCCTATCGTCTATACTATCCTCTATCCTATCCTATCCTCTACCCTATCCTATCCTCTATCCTATCCTATCCTATATCCTATCCTATCCTCTATCCTATCATATCCTCTATCCTATCCTATCCTCTATCCTATCCTATATTCTATCCTATCCTATCCAATCACCTATCCTATGCTCTATCCTATCCTATCGTCTATCCTATCCTCTATCCTATCCTATCCTCTATCCTATCCTATCCTCTATCCTATCCTAGCCTCTATCCTATCCTATCCTCTATCCTATCCTATCCTCTATCCTATCAAATCCCCTATCCTATCCTATCATCTATCCTCAATCCTATCCTTTCCTGTATCCTATCCAATCCTCTATCCTATCCTGTCCTCTATCCTATCCTATCCACTATCCTATCCTATGCTCTATCCTATCCTATCGTCTATCCTATCCTCTATCCTATCCTATCATCTATCCTATCCTATCCTCTATCCTATCCTATCCTCTATCCTCTATCCTATCCTATCCTCTATCCTATCCTATCCTCTATCCTATCCTATCCTCTATACTATCCTATCCTCTATCCTATCCTATCCTCTATCCTATCCTATCCTCTATCCTATCCTATCCTCTATCCTATCCTAGCCTCTATCCTATTCTATCCTCTATCCTATCATATCCTCTATCCTATCCTATCCTCTATCCTATCCCATCCTCTATCCTATCCTATCCTCTATCCTATCCTATCCTATATCCTATCCTATCCTCTATCCTATCATATCCTCTATCCTATCCTATCCTCTATCCTATCCTATCCTCTATCCTATCCTATCCTCTATCCTACCCTATCATCTATCCTATCAAATCCCCTATCCTATCCTCTATACTGTCGTATCCTCTATCCTATCCTATCTTCTATCCTATCCTATCCTCTATCCTATCAAATCCCCTATCCTATCAAATCCCCTATCCTATCCTCTATCCTATCAAATCCCCTATCCTATCCTATCATCTATCCTCAATCCTATCCTTTCCTGTATCCTATCCAATCCTCTATCCTATCCTGTCCTCTATCCTATCCTATCCTCTATCCTATCCTATGCTCTATCCTATCCTATCGTCTATCCTATCCTCTATCCTATCCTATCATCTATCCTATCCTATCCTCAATCCTATCCTATCCTCTATCCTCTATCCTATCCTATCCTCTATCCTATCCTATCCTCTATCCTATCCTATCCTCTATACTATCCTATCCTCTATCCTATCCTATCCTCTATCCTATCCTATCCTCTATCCTATCCAATCTTCTATCCTATCCTATCCTCTATCCTATCCTATCCTATCCTCTATCCTATCCTATCCTCTATCCTATCCTATCCTCTATCCTATCCTATCCTCTATCCTATCCTATGCTCTATCCTATCCTATCGTCTATACTATCCTCTATCCTATCCTATCCTCTATCCTATCCTATCCTCTATCCTATCCTATCCTATATCCTATCCTATCCTCTATCCTATCATATCCTCTATCCTATCCTATCCTCTATCCTATCCTATATTCTATCCTATCCTATCCAATCACCTATCCTATGCTCTATCCTATCCTATCGTCTATCCTATCCTCTATCCTATCCTATCCTCTATCCTATCCTATCCTCTATCCTATCCTAGCCTCTATCCTATCCTATCCTCTATCCTATCCTATCCTCTATCCTATCAAATCCCCTATCCTATCCTATCATCTATCCTCAATCCTATCCTTTCCTGTATCCTATCCAATCCTCTATCCTATCCTGTCCTCTATCCTATCCTATCCTCTATCCTATCCTATGCTCTATCCTATCCTATCGTCTATCCTATCCTCTATCCTATCCTATCATCTATCCTATCCTATCCTCTATCCTATCCTATCCTCTATCCTATCCTATCCTCTATATTATCCTATCCTCTATCCTATCCTATCCTCTATCCTCTATCCTATCCTATCCTCTATCCTATCCTATCCTCTATCCTATCCTATCCTCTATACTATCCTATCCTCTATCCTATCCTATCCTCTATCCTATCCTATGCTCTATCCTATCCTATCGTCTATACTATCCTCTATCCTATCCTATCATCTATCCTATCCTATCCTCTATCCTATCCTATAGTCTATCCTATCCTATCCTCTATCCTATCCTATCCTCTATCCTATCCTATCCTCTATCCTATCCAATCTTCTATCCTATCCTATCCTCTATCCTATCAAATCCCCTATCCTATCCTCTATCCTATCCTATCCTGCATAGTATCCAATCCTCTATCTTATCCTATCATCTATCCTCTATCCTATCCAATCCTCTATCCTATCCTATCCACTATCCTATCCTATCCTCTATCCTATCCTATTCTCTATCCTATCCTATCCTCTATCCTATCCTATCCTCTATCCTATCCTATCCTCTATCCTCTATCCGATCCTATCCTCTATCCCATCCTATCTTCTATCCTATCCTATCCTCTATCCTATCCTATCCTCTATCCTAACCTATCCTCTATCCTATCCTATCCTCTATCCTATCCTATCGTCTATCCTATCGTCTATCCTATCCTCTATCCTTACCAATCCTCTATCCTATCCTATCCTCTATCCTATCATATCCTCTACCCTATAATATCCTCTATCCTATCCTATCCTCTATCCAATCCTCTATCCTATCCTATCCTCTATCCTATCCTCTATCCTAGCCTATCCTCTATCCTATCCTATCCAATCCCCTAACCTATGCTCTATCCTATCCTACCCACTATAATATCGTATACTCTATCATGTCCTATCCTCTATCCTATAATATCATCTATCCGTTCCTACTCTCTATCCTAACCTATTCTCTATCCTATCCTCTATCCTATCCTCTTTCCTAAGCTATCATCTATCCTATCAAATCCCCTATCCTATCCTCTATCCTGTCGTATCCTCTATCCTATCCTATCGTCTATCCTATCCTCTATCCTATCCTATCATCTATCCTATCCTATCCTCTATCCTATGCTATCCTCTATCCTATCCTATCCTCTATCCTGTCGTATCCTCTATCCTATCCTATCTTCTATCCTATCCTATCCTCTATCCTATCCTATCATCTATCCTATCATATCCTCTATCCTATCCTATCCTCTATCCTATCCTATCCTCTATCCTATCCTATCCTCTATCGTATCCTATGCTCTATTCTATCCTATCCTATCCTCTATCCTATCCTATCCTCTATCCTATCCTCTATCCTATCCTAACCTCTATCCTATCCTATATTCTATCCTATCCTATCCAATCACCTATCCTATGCTCTATCCTATCCTATCGTCTATCCTATCCTCTATCCTATCCTATCCTCTATCCTATCCTATCCTCTATCCTATCCTAGCCTCTATCCTATCCTATCCTCTATCCTATCCTATCCTCTATCCTATCAAATCCCCTATCCTATCCTATCATCTATCCTCAATCCTATCCTTTCCTGTATCCTATCCAATCCTCTATCCTATCCTGTCCTCTATCCTATCCTATCCTCTATCCTATCCTATGCTCTATCCTATCCTATCGTCTATCCTATCCTCTATCCTATCCTATCATCTATCCTATCCTATCCTCTATCCTATCCTATCCTCTATCCTCTATCCTATCCTATCCTCTATCCTATCCTATCCTCTATCCTATCCTATCCTCTATAGTATCCTATCCTCTATCCTATCCTATCCTCTATCCTATCCTATCCTCTATCCTATCCTATCCTCTATCCTATCCTATGCTCTATCCTATCCTATCGTCTATCCTATCCTCTATCCTATCCTATCATCTATCCTATCCTATCCTCTATCCTATCCTATCCTCTATCCTCTATCCTATCCTATCCTCTATCCTATCCTATCCTCTATCCTATCCTATCCTCTATAGTATCCTATCCTCTATCCTATCCTATCCTCTATCCTATCCTATCCTCTATCCTATCCTATCCTCTATCCTATCCTAGCCTCTATCCTATTCTATCCTCTATCCTATCATATCCTCTATCCTATCCTATCCTCTATACTGTCGTATCCTCTATCCTATCCTATCTTCTATCCTATCCTATCCTCTATCCTATCAAATCCCCTATCCTATCAAATCCCCTATCCTATCCTCTATCCTATCAAATCCCCTATCCTATCCTATCATCTATCCTCAATCCTATCCTTTCCTGTATCCTATCCAATCCTCTATCCTATCCTGTCCTCTATCCTATCCTATCCTCTATCCTATCCTATGCTCTATCCTATCCTATCGTCTATCCTATCCTCTATCCTATCCTATCATCTATCCTATCCTATCCTCAATCCTATCCTATCCTCTATCCTCTATCCTATCCTATACTCTATCCTATCCTATCCTCTATCCTATCCTATCCTCTATACTATCCTATCCTCTATCCTATCCTATCCTCTATCCTATCCTATCCTCTATCCTATCCAATCTTCTATCCTATCCTATCCTCTATCCTATCCTATCCTATCCTCTATCCTATCCTATCCTCTATCCTATCCTATCCTCTATCCTATCCTATCCTCTATCCTATCCTATCCTCTATCCTATCCTATCCTCTATCCTATCCTATGCTCTATCCTATCCTATCGTCTATACTATCGTCTATCCTATCCTATCCTCTATCCTATCCTATCCTCTATCCTATCCTATCCTATATCCTATCCTATCCTCTATCCTATCATATCCTCTATCCTATCCTATCCTCTATCCTATCCTATATTCTATCCTATCCTATCCTATGCTCTATCCTATCCTATCGTCTATCCTATCCTCTATCCTATCCTATCCTCTATCCTATCCTATCCTCTATCCTATCCTAGCCTCTATCCTATCCTATCCTCTATCCTATCCTATCCTCTATCCTATCAAATCCCCTATCCTATCCTATCATCTATCCTCAATCCTATCCTTTCCTGTATCCTATCCAATCCTCTATCCTATCCTGTCCTCTATCCTATCCTATCCTCTATCCTATCCTATGCTCTATCCTATCCTATCGACTATCCTATCCTCTATCCTATCCTATCATCTATCCTATCCTATCCTCTATCCTATCCTATCCTCTATCCTCTATCCTCTATCCTATCCTATCCTCTATCCTATCCTATCCTCTATCCTATCCTATCCTCTATACTATCCTATCCTCTATCCTATCCTATCCTCTATCCTATCCTATCCTCTATCCTATCCTATCCTCTATCCTATCCTAGCCTCTATCCTATTCTATCCTCTATCCTATCATATCCTCTATCCTATCCTATCCTCTATCCTATCCTATCCTCTATCCTATCCTATCCTCTATCCTATCCTATCCTATATCCTATCCTATCCTCTATCCTATCATATCCTCTATCCTATCCTATCCTCTATCCTATCCTATCCTCTATCCTATCCTATCCTCTATCCTATCCTATCCTCTATCCTATCAAATCCCCTATCCTACCCTCTATCCTATCCTATCCGGTATCCTATCCAATCCTCTATCCTATCCTATCATCTATCCTCAATCCTATCCTTTCCTGTATCCTATCCAATCCTCTATCCTATCCTGTCCTCTATCCTATCCTATCCTCTATCCTATCCTATGCTCTATCCTATCTTATCGTCTATCCTATCCTCTATCCTATCCTATCATCTATCCTATCCTATCCTCTTTCCTATCCTATCCTCTATCCTCTATCCTCTATCCTATCCTATCCTCTATCCTATCCTATCCTCTATCCTATCCTATCCTCTATACTATTGTATCCTCTATCCTATCCTATCCTCTATCCTATCCTATGCTCTAGCCTATCCTATCGTCTATCCTATCCTCTATCCTATCCTATCATCTATCCTATCCTATCCTCTATCCTCAATCCTATCCTTTCCTGTATCCTATCCAATCCTCTATCCTATCCTGTCCTCTATCCTATCCTATCCTCTATCCTATCCTATGCTCTATCCTATCTTATCGTCTATCCTATCCTCTATCCTATCCTATCATCTATCCTATCCTATCCTCTATCCTATCCTATCCTCTATCCTCTATCGTCTATCCTATCCTATCCTCTATCCTATCCTATCCTCTATCCTATCCTATCCTCTATACTATTGTATCCTCTATCCTATCCTATCCTCTATCCTATCCTATGCTCTATCCTATCCTATCGTCTATCCTATCCTCTATCCTATCCTATCATCTATCCTATCCTATCCTCTATCCTCAATCCTATCCTTTCCTGTATCCTATCCAATCCTCTATCCTATCCTGTCCTCTATCCTATCCTATCCTCTATCCTATCCTATGCTCTATCCTATCCTATCGTCTATCCTATCCTCTATCCTATCCTATCATCTATCCTATCCTATCCTCTATCCTATCCTATCCTATCCTCTATCCTATCCTATCCTCTATCCTATCCTATCCTCTATCCTATCCTATCCTCTATCCTATCCTATCCTATATCCTATCCTATCCTCTACCCTATCATATCCTCTATCCTATCCTATCCTCTATCCTATCCTATCCTCTATCCTATCCTATCCTCTATCCTATCCTATCCTCTATCCTATCCTATCCTCTATCCTATCCTATCCACTATCCTATCATATCCTCTATCCTATAATATCCTCTATCCTATCCTATCCTCTATCCAATCCTCTATCCTATCCTATCCTCTATCCTATAGTATCCTCTATCCTATCCTATCCTCTATCCTATCCTATCGTCTATCCTATCGTCTATCCTATCCTCTATCCTATCCACTATCATACCCTATCATCTATCCTATCAAATCCCCTATCCTATCCTCTATCCTATCGTGTCCTCTACCCTATCCTATCTTCTATCCTATCCTATCCTCTATCCTATCAAATCCCCTATCCTATCCTGTATCCTATCCTATCCTCTATCCTATCCTATCCTCTATCCTATCCTATCCTCTATCCTATCCTATCCTATATCCTATCCTATCCTCTATCCTATACTATCCTCTATCCTATCCTATCCTCTATCCTATCCTATCCTCTATCCTATCCAATCCTCTATCCTATCCTATCCTCTATCCTATCAAATCCCCTGTCCTATCCTCTATCCTATCCTATAATCTACCCTATCCTATCCTCTATCCTATCCTATCCTCTATCCTCTATCCGATCCTATCCTCTATCCCATCCTATCTTCTATCCTATCCTATCCTCTATCCTATCCTATCCTCTATCCTAACCTATCCTCTATCCTATCCTATCCTCTATCCTATCCTATCGTCTATCCTATCGTCTATCCTATCCTCTATCCTTACCAATCCTCTATCCTATCCTATCCTCTATCCTATCATATCCTCTACCCTATAATATCCTCTATCCTATCCTATCCTCTATCCAATCCTCTATCCTATCCTATCCTCTATCCTATCCTCTATCCTAGCCTATCCTCTATCCTATCCTATCCAATCCCCTAACCTATGCTCTATCCTATCCTACCCACTATAATATCGTATACTCTATCATGTCCTATCCTCTATCCTATAATATCATCTATCCGTTCCTACTCTCTATCCTAACCTATTCTCTATCCTATCCTCTATCCTATCCTCTTTCCTAAGCTATCATCTATCCTATCAAATCCCCTATCCTATCCTCTATCCTGTCGTATCCTCTATCCTATCCTATCGTCTATCCTATCCTCTATCCTATCCTATCATCTATCCTATCCTATCCTCTATCCTATGCTATCCTCTATCCTATCCTATCCTCTATCCTGTCGTATCCTCTATCCTATCCTATCTTCTATCCTATCCTATCCTCTATCCTATCCTATCATCTATCCTATCATATCCTCTATCCTATCCTATCCTCTATCCTATCCTATCCTCTATCCTATCCTATCCTCTATCGTATCCTATGCTCTATTCTATCCTATCCTATCCTCTATCCTATCCTATCCTCTATCCTATCCTCTATCCTATCCTAACCTCTATCCTATCCTATCGTCTATCCTATCGTCTATCCTATCCTCTATCCTATCCAATCCTCTATCCTATCCTATCCTCTATCCTATCATATCCTCTACCCTATAATATCCTCTATCCTATCCTATCCTCTATCCAAACCTCTATCCTATCCTATCCTCGATCCTAGCCTATCCTCTATCCTATCCTATCCAATCACCTAACCTATGCTCTATCCTATCCTACCCACTATAATATCGTATACTCTATCATATCCTATCCTCTATCCTATAATATCATCTATCCGTTCCTACTCTCTATCCTAACCTATTCTCTATCCTATCCCCTATCCTATCCTCTTTCCTATCCTATCGTCTATCCTATCCTATCCTCTATCCTATCCTATCCTCTATCCTATCCTATCATCTATCCTATCATATCCTCTATCCTATCCTATCCTCTATCCAATCCTATCCTCTATCCTATCCTATCCTCTATCCTATCCTATCCTCTATCCTATCCTATCCTCTATCCTATCCTATCCTCTATCCTATCCTATCCTCTATCCTATCCTATCCTCTATCCTATCCTATCCTCTATCCTCTATCCTCTATCCTATCCTATCCTCTATCCTATCCTCTATCCTATCCTATCGTCTATACTATCCTATCCTCTATCCTATCCTATCCTCTATCCTATCCTATGCTCTATCCTATCCTATCGTCTATCCTATCCTCTATCCTATCCTATCCTCTATCCTATCCTATCCTCTATCCTATCCTATCCTCTATCCTATCCTATCCTCTATCGTATCCTATCCTCTATCCTATCCTATCCTATCCTCTATCCCATCCTATCCTCTATCCTATCCTCTATCCTATCCTATCGTCTATCCTATCGTCTATCCTATCCTCTATCCTATCCACTATCATACCCTATCATCTATCCTATCAAATCCCCTATCCTATCCTCTATCCTATCGTGTCCTCTACCCTATCCTATCTTCTATCCTATCCTATCCTCTATCCTATCAAATCCCCTATCCTATCCTGTATCCTATCCTATCCTCTATCCTATCCTATCCTCTATCCTATCCTATCCTCTATCCAATCCTATCCTATATCCTATCCTATCCTCTATCCTATACTATCCTCTATCCTATCCTATCCTCTATCCTATCCTATCCTCTATCCTATCCAATCCTCTATCCTATCCTATCCTCTATCCTATCAAATCCCCTGTCCTATCCTCTATCCTATCCTATCCTCTACCCTATCCTATCCTCTATCCTATCCTATCTTCCATCCTATCCTATCCAATCACCTATCCTATGCTCTATCCTATCCTACCGTCTATAATATCGTATACTCTTTCATATCCTATCCTCTATCCTCGTAATATCATCTATCCGTTCCTACTCTCTATCCTAACCTATTCTCTATCTTATCCTCTATCCTATCCTCTATCCTATCCTCTATCCTACCCTATCATCTATCCTATCAAATCCCCTATCCTATCCTCTATACTGTCGTATCCTCTATCCTATCCTATCTTCTATCCTATCCTATCCTCTATCCTATCAAATCCCCTATCCTATCAAATCCCCTATCCTATCCTCTATCCTATCAAATCCCCTATCCTATCCTATCATCTATCCTCAATCCTATCCTTTCCTGTATCCTATCCAATCCTCTATCCTATCCTGTCCTCTATCCTATCCTATCCTCTATCCTATCCTATGCTCTATCCTATCCTATCGTCTATCCTATCCTCTATCCTATCCTATCATCTATCCTATCCTATCCTCAATCCCATCCTATCCTCTATCCTCTATCCTATCCTATCCTCTATCCTATCCTATCCTCTATCCTATCCTATCCTCTATACTATCCTATCCTCTATCCTATCCTATCCTCTATCCTATCCTATCCTCTATCCTATCCAATCTTCTATCCTATCCTATCCTCTATCCTATCCTATCCTATCCTCTATCCTATCCTATCCTCTATCCTATCCTATCCTCTATCCTATCCTATCCTCTATCCTATCCTATCCTCTATCCTATCCTATGCTCTATCCTATCCTATCGTCTATACTATCCTCTATCCTATCCTATCCTCTATCCTATCCTATCCTCTATCCTATCCTATCCTATATCCTATCCTATCCTCTATCCTATCATATCCTCTATCCTATCCTATCCTCTATCCTATCCTATATTCTATCCTATCCTATCCAATCACCTATCCTATGCTCTATCCTATCCTATCGTCTATCCTATCCTCTATCCTATCCTATCCTCTATCCTATCCTATCCTCTATCCTATCCTAGCCTCTATCCTATCCTATCCTCTATCCTATCCTATCCTCTATCCTATCAAATCCCCTATCCTATCCTATCATCTATCCTCAATCCTATCCTTTCCTGTATCCTATCCAATCCTCTATCCTATCCTGTCCTCTATCCTATCCTATCCTCTATCCTATCCTATGCTCTATCCTATCCTATCGTCTATCCTATCCTCTATCCTATCCTATCATCTATCCTATCCTATCCTCAATCCTATCCTATCCTCTATCCTCTATCCTATCCTATCCTCTATCCTATCCTATCCTCTATCCTATCCTATCCTCTATACTATCCTATCCTCTATCCTATCCTATCCTCTATCCTATCCTATCCTCTATCCTATCCAATCTTCTATCCTATCCTATCCTCTATCCTATCCTATCCTATCCTCTATCCTATCCTATCCTCTATCCTATCCTATCCTCTATCCTATCCTATCCTCTATCCTATCCTATCCTCTATCCTATCCTATGCTCTATCCTATCCTATCGTCTATACTATCCTCTATCCTATCCTATCCTCTATCCTATCCTATCCTCTATCCTATCCTATCCTATATCCTATCCTATCCTCTATCCTATCATATCCTCTATCCTATCCTATCCTCTATCCTATCCTATATTCTATCCTATCCTATCCAATCACCTATCCTATGCTCTATCCTATCCTATCGTCTATCCTATCCTCTATCCTATCCTATCCTCTATCCTATCCTATCCTCTATCCTATCCTATCATCTATCCTATCATATCCTCTATCCTATCCTATCCTCTATCCTATCCTATCCTCTATCCTATCCTATCCTCTATCGTATCCTATGCTCTATTCTATCCTATCCTATCCTCTATCCTATCCTATCCTCTATCCTATCCTCTATCCTATCCTAACCTCTATCCTATCCTATCGTCTATCCTATCGTCTATCCTATCCTCTATCCTATCCAATCCTCTATCCTATCCTATCCTCTATCCTATCATATCCTCTACCCTATAATATCCTCTATCCTATCCTATCCTCTATCCAAACCTCTATCCTATCCTATCCTCGATCCTAGCCTATCCTCTATCCTATCCTATCCAATCACCTAACCTATGCTCTATCCTATCCTACCCACTATAATATCGTATACTCTATCATATCCTATCCTCTATCCTATAATATCATCTATCCGTTCCTACTCTCTATCCTAACCTATTCTCTATCCTATCCCCTATCCTATCCTCTTTCCTATCCTATCGTCTATCCTATCCTATCCTCTATCCTATCCTATCCTCTATCCTATCCTATCATCTATCCTATCATATCCTCTATCCTATCCTATCCTCTATCCAATCCTATCCTCTATCCTATCCTATCCTCTATCCTATCCTATCCTCTATCCTATCCTATCCTCTATCCTATCCTATCCTCTATCCTATCCTACCCTCTATCCTATCCTATCCTCTATCCTCTATCCTCTATCCTATCCTATCCTCTATCCTATCCTCTATCCTATCCTATCGTCTATACTATCCTATCCTCTATCCTATCCTATCCTCTATCCTATCCTATGCTCTATCCTATCCTATCGTCTATCCTATCCTCTATCCTATCCTATCCTCTATCCTATCCTATCCTCTATCCTATCCTATCCTCTATCCTATCCTATCCTCAATCCTATCCTATCCTCTATCCTCTATCCTATCCTATCCTCTATCCTATCCTATCCTCTATCCTATCCTATCCTCTATACTATCCTATCCTCTATCCTATCCTATCCTCTATCCTATCCTATCCTCTATCCTATCCAATCTTCTATCCTATCCTATCCTCTATCCTATCCTATCCTATCCTCTATCCTATCCTATCCTCTATCCTATCCTATCCTCTATCCTATCCTATCCTCTATCCTATCCTATCCTCTATCCTATCCTATCCTCTATCCTATCCTATGCTCTATCCTATCCTATCGTCTATACTATCCTCTATCCTATCCTATCCTCTATCCTATCCTATCCTCTATCCTATCCTATCCTATATCCTATCCTATCCTCTATCCTATCATATCCTCTATCCTATCCTATCCTCTATCCTATCCTATATTCTATCCTATCCTATCCAATCACCTATCCTATGCTCTATCCTATCCTATCGTCTATCCTATCCTCTATCCTATCCTATCCTCTATCCTATCCTATCATCTATCCTATCATATCCTCTATCCTATCCTATCCTCTATCCTATCCTATCCTCTATCCTATCCTATCCTCTATCGTATCCTATGCTCTATTCTATCCTATCCTATCCTCTATCCTATCCTATCCTCTATCCTATCCTCTATCCTATCCTAACCTCTATCCTATCCTATCGTCTATCCTATCGTCTATCCTATC
Organism: Halictus rubicundus; assembly: GCF_050948215.1. Lineage (NCBI taxonomy): Eukaryota > Metazoa > Arthropoda > Insecta > Hymenoptera > Halictidae > Halictus > Halictus rubicundus. The sequence goes on from NW_027488786.1 coordinate 218,150, forward strand.
CTCTATCCTATCCAATCCTCTATCCTATCCTATCCTCTATCCTATCATATCCTCTACCCTATAATATCCTCTATCCTATCCTATCCTCTATCCAAACCTCTATCCTATCCTATCCTCGATCCTAGCCTATCCTCTATCCTATCCTATCCAATCACCTAACCTATGCTCTATCCTATCCTACCCACTATAATATCGTATACTCTATCATATCCTATCCTCTATCCTATAATATCATCTATCCGTTCCTACTCTCTATCCTAACCTATTCTCTATCCTATCCCCTATCCTATCCTCTTTCCTATCCTATCGTCTATCCTATCCTATCCTCTATCCTATCCTATCCTCTATCCTATCCTATCATCTATCCTATCATATCCTCTATCCTATCCTATCCTCTATCCAATCCTATCCTCTATCCTATCCTATCCTCTATCCTATCCTATCCTCTATCCTATCCTATCCTCTATCCTATCCTATCCTCTATCCTATCCTACCCTCTATCCTATCCTATCCTCTATCCTCTATCCTCTATCCTATCCTATCCTCTATCCTATCCTCTATCCTATCCTATCGTCTATACTATCCTATCCTCTATCCTATCCTATCCTCTATCCTATCCTATGCTCTATCCTATCCTATCGTCTATCCTATCCTCTATCCTATCCTATCCTCTATCGTATCCTATCCCCTATCCTATCCTATCCTATCCTCTATCCCATCCTATCCTCTATCCTATCCTCTATCCTATCCTATCGTCTATCCTATCGTCTATCCTATCCTCTATCCTATCCACTATCATACCCTATCATCTATCCTATCAAATCCCCTATCCTATCCTCTATCCTATCGTGTCCTCTACCCTATCCTATCTTCTATCCTATCCTATCCTCTATCCTATCAAATCCCCTATCCTATCCTGTATCCTATCCTATCCTCTATCCTATCCTCTATCCTATCCTCTATCCTACCCTATCATCTATCCTATCAAATCCCCTATCCTATCCTCTATACTGTCGTATCCTCTATCCTATCCTATCTTCTATCCTATCCTATCCTCTATCCTATCAAATCCCCTATCCTATCAAATCCCCTATCCTATCCTCTATCCTATCAAATCCCCTATCCTATCCTATCATCTATCCTCAATCCTATCCTTTCCTGTATCCTATCCAATCCTCTATCCTATCCTGTCCTCTATCCTATCCTATCCTCTATCCTATCCTATGCTCTATCCTATCCTATCGTCTATCCTATCCTCTATCCTATCCTATCATCTATCCTATCCTATCCTCAATCCCATCCTATCCTCTATCCTCTATCCTATCCTATCCTCTATCCTATCCTATCCTCTATCCTATCCTATCCTCTATACTATCCTATCCTCTATCCTATCCTATCCTCTATCCTATCCTATCCTCTATCCTATCCAATCTTCTATCCTATCCTATCCTCTATCCTATCCTATCCTATCCTCTATCCTATCCTATCCTCTATCCTATCCTATCGTCTATCCTATCCTCTATCCTATCCTATCATCTATCCTATCCTATCCTCAATCCTATCCTATCCTCTATCCTCTATCCTATCCTATCCTCTATCCTATCCTATCCTCTATCCTATCCTATCCTCTATACTATCCTATCCTCTATCCTATCCTATCCTCTATCCTATCCTATCCTCTATCCTATCCAATCTTCTATCCTATCCTATCCTCTATCCTATCCTATCCTATCCTCTATCCTATCCTATCCTCTATCCTATCCTATCCTCTATCCTATCCTATCCTCTATCCTATCCTATCCTCTATCCTATCCTATGCTCTATCCTATCCTATCGTCTATACTATCCTCTATCCTATCCTATCCTCTATCCTATCCTATCCTCTATCCTATCCTATCCTATATCCTATCCTATCCTCTATCCTATCATATCCTCTATCCTATCCTATCCTCTATCCTATCCTATATTCTATCCTATCCTATCCAATCACCTATCCTATGCTCTATCCTATCCTATCGTCTATCTTATCCTCTATCCTATCCTATCCTCTATCCTATCCTATCCTCTATCCTATCCTATGCTCTATCCTATCCTATCGTCTATCCTATCCTCTATCCTATCCTATCATCTATCCTATCCTATCCTCTATCCTATCCTATCCTCTATCCTCTATCCTATCCTATCCTCTATCCTATCCTATCCTCTATCCTATCCTATCCTCTATACTATCCTATCCTCTATCCTATCCTATCCTCTATCCTATCCTATCCTCTATCCTATCCTATCCTCTATCCTATCCTAGCCTCTATCCTATTCTATCCTCTATCCTATCATATCCTCTATCCTATCCTATCCTCTATCCTATCCTATCCTCTATCCTATCCTATCCTCTATCCTATCCTATCCTATATCCTATCCTATCCTCTATCCTATCATATCCTCTATCCTATCCTATCCTCTATCCTATCCTATCCTCTATCCTATCCTATCCTCTATCCTATCCTATCCTCTATCCTATCCTATCCTCTATCCTATCCTATCCTCTATCCTATCAAATCCCCTATCCTATCCTCTATCCTATAATATCCTCTATCCTATCCTATCCTCTATCCTATCCTATCCTCTATCCTATCCTATCCTATCCTCTATCCTATCCTATCCTCTATCCTATCCTATCCTCTATCCTATCCTATCCTCTATCCTATCCTATGCTCTATCCTATCCTATCGTCTATCCTATCCTCTATCCTATCCTATCCTCTATCCTATCCTATCCTCTATCCTATCCTATCCTATATCCTATCCTATCCTCTATCCTATCCTCTATCCTATCCTATCCTCTATCCTATCCTATCCTCTATCCTATCCTATCCTCTATCCTATCCTATCCTATATCCATCCTATCCTCTATCCTATCATATCCTCTATCCTATCCTATCCTCTATCCTATCCTATCCTCTATCCTATCCTATCCTCTATCCTATCCTATCCTCTATCCTATCCTATCCTCTATCCTATCCTATCCTCTATCCTATCCTGTCCTCTATCCTATCCTATCCACTATCCTATAATATCCTCTATCCTATCCTATCCTCTATCCAATCCTCTATCCTATCCTATCGTCTATACTATCCTATCCTCTATCCTATCCTATCCTCTATCCTATCCTATGCTCTATCCTATCCTATCGTCTATCCTATCCTCTATCCTATCCTATCCTCTATCCTATCCTATGCTCTATCCTATCCTATCCTCTATCCTATCCTAGCCTCTATCCTATTCTATCCTCTATCCTATCCTATCCTCTATCCTATCAAATCCCCTATCCTATCCTCTATCCTATCCTATCCTCTATCCTATCCTATCCTCTATCCTATCCTATCCTCTATCCTATCCTATCCTCTATCCTATCCTATCCTCTATCCTATCCTATCCTCTATCCTATCCTATCCTCTATCCTATCCTATCCTATCCTCTATCCTATCCTATCCTCTATCCTATCCTATCCTCTATCCTATCCTATCCTCTATCCTATCCTATCTTCTATACTATTCTATCCTCTATCCTATCAAATCCCCTATCCTATCCTCTATCCTATCCTATCCGGTATCCTATCCAATCCTCTATCCTATCCTATCATCTATCCTCAATCCTATCCTTTCCTGTATCCTATCCAATCCTCTATCCTATCCTGTCCTCTATCCTATCCTATCCTCTATCCTATCCTATGCTCTATCCTATCTTATCGTCTATCCTATCCTCTATCCTATCCTATCATCTATCCTATCCTATCCTCTTTCCTATCCTATCCTCTATCCTCTATCCTCTATCCTATCCTATCCTCTATCCTATCCTATCCTCTATACTATTGTATCCTCTATCCTATCCTATCCTCTATCCTATCCTATGCTCTAGCCTATCCTATCGTCTATCCTATCCTCTATCCTATCCTATCATCTATCCTATCCTATCCTCTATCCTCAATCCTATCCTTTCCTGTATCCTATCCAATCCTCTATCCTATCCTGTCCTCTATCCTATCCTATCCTCTATCCTATCCTATGCTCTATCCTATCTTATCGTCTATCCTATCCTCTATCCTATCCTATCATCTATCCTATCATATCCTCTATCCTATCCTATCCTCTATCCTATCCTATCCTCTATCCTATCCTATCCTCTATCCTATCCTATCCTCTATCCTATCCTATCCTCTATCCTATCCTATCCACTATCCTATCATATCCTCTATCCTATAATATCCTCTATCCTATCCTATCCTCTATCCAATCCTCTATCCTATCCTATCGTCTATCCTATCCTCTATCCTATCCTATCCTCTATCCTATCCTATCCTCTATCCTATCCTAGCCTCTATCCTATTCTATCCTCTATCCTATCCTATCCTCTATCCTATCCTATCCTCTATACTATTGTATCCTCTATCCTATCCTATCCTCTATCCTATCCTATGCTCTATCCTATCCTATCGTCTATCCTATCCTCTATCCTATCCTATGCTCTATCCTATCCTATCGTCTATCCTATCCTCTATCCTATCCTATCATCTATCCTATCCTATCCTCTATCCTCAATCCTATCCTTTCCTGTATCCTATCCAATCCTCTATCCTATCCTGTCCTCTATCCTATCCTATCCTCTATCCTATCCTATGCTCTATCCTATCCTATCGTCTATCCTATCCTCTATCCTATCCTATCATCTATCCTATCCTATCCTCTATCCTATCCTATACTATCCTCTATCCTATCCTATCCTCTATCCTATCCTATCCTCTATCCTATCCTATCCTCTATCCTATCCTATCCTATATCCTATCCTATCCTCTATCCTATCATATCCTCTATCCTATCCTATCCTCTATCCTATCCTATCCTCTATCCTATCCTATCCTCTATCCTATCCTATCCTCTATCCTATCCTATCCTCTATCCTATCCTATCCACTATCCTATCATATCCTCTATCCTATAATATCCTCTATCCTATCCTATCCTCTATCCAATCCTCTATCCTATCCTATCCTCTATCCTATCCTATCCTCTATCCTATCCTATCCTCTATCCTATCCTATCCTCTATCCTATCCTCTATCCTATCCTATCGTCTATCCTATCGTCTATCCTATCCTCTATCCTATCCACTATCATACCCTATCATCTATCCTATCAAATCCCCTATCCTATCCTCTATCCTATCGTGTCCTCTACCCTATCCTATCTTCTATCCTATCCTATCCTCTATCCTATCAAATCCCCTATCCTATCCTGTATCCTATCCTATCCTCTATCCTATCCTATCCTCTATCCTATCCTATCCTCTATCCTATCCTATCCTATATCCTATCCTATCCTCTATCCTATACTATCCTCTATCCTATCCTATCCTCTATCCTATCCTATCCTCTATCCTATCCAATCCTCTATCCTATCCTATCCTCTATCCTATCAAATCCCCTGTCCTATCCTCTATCCTATCCTATCCTCTACCCTATCCTATCCTCTATCCTATCCTATCCTCTATCCTATCCTATCCTCTATCCTATCCTATGCTCTATCCTATCCTATCGTCTATACTATCCTCTATCCTATCCTATCCTCTATCCTATCCTATCCTCTATCCTATCCTATCCTATATCCTATCCTATCCTCTATCCTATCATATCCTCTATCCTATCCTATCCTCTATCCTATCCTATATTCTATCCTATCCTATCCAATCACCTATCCTATGCTCTATCCTATCCTATCGTCTATCCTATCCTCTATCCTATCCTATCCTCTATCCTATCCTATCCTCTATCCTATCCTATCATCTATCCTATCATATCCTCTATCCTATCCTATCCTCTATCCTATCCTATCCTCTATCCTATCCTATCCTCTATCGTATCCTATGCTCTATTCTATCCTATCCTATCCTCTATCCTATCCTATCCTCTATCCTATCCTATCCTCTATCGTATCCTATGCTCTATTCTATCCTATCCTATCCTCTATCCTATCCTATCCTCTATCCTATCCTCTATCCTATCCTAACCTCTATCCTATCCTATCGTCTATCCTATCGTCTATCCTATCCTCTATCCTATCCAATCCTCTATCCTATCCTATCCTCTATCCTATCATATCCTCTACCCTATAATATCCTCTATCCTATCCTATCCTCTATCCAAACCTCTATCCTATCCTATCCTCGATCCTAGCCTAACCTCTATCCTATCCTATCCAATCACCTAACCTATGCTCTATCCTATCCTACCCACTATAATATCGTATACTCTATCATATCCTATCCTCTATCCTATAATATCATCTATCCGTTCCTACTCTCTATCCTAACCTATTCTCTATCCTATCCCCTATCCTATCCTCTTTCCTATCCTATCGTCTATCCTATCCTATCCTCTATCCTATCCTATCCTCTATCCTATCCTATCATCTATCCTATCATATCCTCTATCCTATCCTATCCTCTATCCAATCCTATCCTCTATCCTATCCTATCCTCTATCGTATCCTATCCTCTATCCTATCCTATCCTATCCTCTATCCCATCCTATCCTCTATCCTATCCTCTATCCTATCCTATCGTCTATCCTATCGTCTATCCTATCCTCTATCCTATCCACTATCATACCCTATCATCTATCCTATCAAATCCCCTATCCTATCCTCTATCCTATCGTGTCCTCTACCCTATCCTATCTTCTATCCTATCCTATCCTCTATCCTATCAAATCCCCTATCCTATCCTGTATCCTATCCTATCCTCTATCCTATCCTCTATCCTATCCCCTATCCTACCCTATCATCTATCCTATCAAATCCCCTATCCTATCCTCTATACTGTCGTATCCTCTATCCTATCCTATCTTCTATCCTATCCTATCCTCTATCCTATCAAATCCCCTATCCTATCAAATCCCCTATCCTATCCTCTATCCTATCAAATCCCCTATCCTATCCTATCATCTATCCTCAATCCTATCCTTTCCTGTATCCTATCCAATCCTCTATCCTATCCTGTCCTCTATCCTATCCTATCCTCTATCCTATCCTATGCTCTATCCTATCCTATCGTCTATCCTATCCTCTATCCTATCCTATCATCTATCCTATCCTATCCTCAATCCCATCCTATCCTCTATCCTCTATCCTATCCTATCCTCTATCCTATCCTATCCTCTATCCTATCCTATCCTCTATACTATCCTATCCTCTATCCTATCCTATCCTCTATCCTATCCTATCCTCTATCCTATCCAATCTTCTATCCTATCCTATCCTCTATCCTATCCTATCCTATCCTCTATCCTATCCTATCCTCTATCCTATCCTATCCTCTATCCTATCCTATCCTCTATCCTATCCTATCCTCTATCCTATCCTATGCTCTATCCTATCCTATCGTCTATACTATCCTCTATCCTATCCTATCCTCTATCCTATCCTATCCTCTATCCTATCCTATCCTATATCCTATCCTATCCTCTATCCTATCATATCCTCTATCCTATCCTATCCTCTATCCTATCCTATATTCTATCCTATCCTATCCAATCACCTATCCTATGCTCTATCCTATCCTATCGTCTATCCTATCCTCTATCCTATCCTATCCTCTATCCTATCCTATCCTCTATCCTATCCTAGCCTCTATCCTATCCTATCCTCTATCCTATCCTATCCTCTATCCTATCAAATCCCCTATCCTATCCTATCATCTATCCTCAATCCTATCCTTTCCTGTATCCTATCCAATCCTCTATCCTATCCTGTCCTCTATCCTATCCTATCCTCTATCCTATCCTATGCTCTATCCTATCCTATCGTCTATCCTATCCTCTATCCTATCCTATCATCTATCCTATCCTATCCTCAATCCTATCCTATCCTCTATCCTCTATCCTATCCTATCCTCTATCCTATCCTATCCTCTATCCTATCCTATCCTCTATACTATCCTATCCTCTATCCTATCCTATCCTCTATCCTATCCTATCCTCTATCCTATCCAATCTTCTATCCTATCCTATCCTCTATCCTATCCTATCCTATCCTCTATCCTATCCTATCCTCTATCCTATCCTATCCTCTATCCTATCCTATCCTCTATCCTATCCTATCCTCTATCCTATCCTATGCTCTATCCTATCCTATCGTCTATACTATCCTCTATCCTATCCTATCCTCTATCCTATCCTATCCTCTATCCTATCCTATCCTATATCCTATCCTATCCTCTATCCTATCATATCCTCTATCCTATCCTATCCTCTATCCTATCCTATATTCTATCCTATCCTATCCAATCACCTATCCTATGCTCTATCCTATCCTATCGTCTATCCTATCCTCTATCCTATCCTATCCTCTATCCTATCCTATCCTCTATCCTATCCTATGCTCTATCCTATCCTATCGTCTATCCTATCCTCTATCCTATCCTATCATCTATCCTATCCTATCCTCTATCCTATCCTATCCTCTATCCTCTATCCTATCCTATCCTCTATCCTATCCTATCCTCTATCCTATCCTATCCTCTATACTATCCTATCCTCTATCCTATCCTATCCTCTATCCTATCCTATCCTCTATCCTATCCTATCCTCTATCCTATCCTAGCCTCTATCCTATTCTATCCTCTATCCTATCATATCCTCTATCCTATCCTATCCTCTATCCTATCCTATCCTCTATCCTATCCTATCCTCTATCCTATCCTATCCTATATCCTATCCTATCCTCTATCCTATCCTATCCTCTATACTATCCTATCCTCTATCCTATCCTATCCTCTATCCTATCCTATCCTCTATCCTATCCAATCTTCTATCCTATCCTATCCTCTATCCTATCCTATCCTATCCTCTATCCTATCCTATCCTCTATCCTATCCTATCCTCTATCCTATCCTATCCTCTATCCTATCCTATCCTCTATCCTATCCTATGCTCTATCCTATCCTATCGTCTATACTATCCTCTATCCTATCCTATCCTCTATCCTATCCTATCCTCTATCCTATCCTATCCTATATCCTATCCTATCCTCTATCCTATCATATCCTCTATCCTATCCTATCCTCTATCCTATCCTATATTCTATCCTATCCTATCCAATCACCTATCCTATGCTCTATCCTATCCTATCGTCTATCCTATCCTCTATCCTATCCTATCCTCTATCCTATCCTATCCTCTATCCTATCCTAGCCTCTATCCTATCCTATCCTCTATCCTATCCTATCCTCTATCCTATCAAATCCCCTATCCTATCCTATCATCTATCCTCAATCCTATCCTTTCCTGTATCCTATCCAATCCTCTATCCTATCCTGTCCTCTATCCTATCCTATCCTCTATCCTATCCTATGCTCTATCCTATCCTATCGTCTATCCTATCCTCTATCCTATCCTATCATCTATCCTATCCTATCCTCAATCCTATCCTATCCTCTATCCTCTATCCTATCCTATCCTCTATCCTATCCTATCCTCTATCCTATCCTATCCTCTATACTATCCTATCCTCTATCCTATCCTATCCTCTATCCTATCCTATCCTCTATCCTATCCAATCTTCTATCCTATCCTATCCTCTATCCTATCCTATCCTATCCTCTATCCTATCCTATCCTCTATCCTATCCTATCCTCTATCCTATCCTATCCTCTATCCTATCCTATCCTCTATCCTATCCTATGCTCTATCCTATCCTATCGTCTATACTATCCTCTATCCTATCCTATCCTCTATCCTATCCTATCCTCTATCCTATCCTATCCTATATCCTATCCTATCCTCTATCCTATCATATCCTCTATCCTATCCTATCCTCTATCCTATCCTATATTCTATCCTATCCTATCCAATCACCTATCCTATGCTCTATCCTATCCTATCGTCTATCCTATCCTCTATCCTATCCTATCCTCTATCCTATCCTATCCTCTATCCTATCCTATGCTCTATCCTATCCTATCGTCTATCCTATCCTCTATCCTATCCTATCATCTATCCTATCCTATCCTCTATCCTATCCTATCCTCTATCCTCTATCCTATCCTATCCTCTATCCTATCCTATCCTCTATCCTATCCTATCCTCTATACTATCCTATCCTCTATCCTATCCTATCCTCTATCCTATCCTATCCTCTATCCTATCCTATCCTCTATCCTATCCTAGCCTCTATCCTATTCTATCCTCTATCCTATCATATCCTCTATCCTATCCTATCCTCTATCCTATCCTATCCTCTATCCTATCCTATCCTCTATCCTATCCTATCCTATATCCTATCCTATCCTCTATCCTATCATATCCTCTATCCTATCCTATCCTCTATCCTATCCTATCCTCTATCCTATCCTATCCTCTATCCTATCCTATCCTCTATCCTATCAAATCCCCTATCCTATCCTCTATCCTATCCTATCTGGTATCCTATCCAATCCTCTATCCTATCCTATCATCTATCCTCAATCCTATCCTTTCCTGTATCCTATCCAATCCTCTATCCTATCCTGTCCTCTATCCTATCCTATCCTCTATCCTATCCTATGCTCTATCCTATCTTATCGTCTATCCTATCCTCTATCCTATCCTATCATCTATCCTATCCTATCCTCTTTCCTATCCTATCCTCTATCCTCTATCCTCTATCCTATCCTATCCTCTATCCTATCCTATCCTCTATCCTATCCTATCCTCTATACTATTGTATCCTCTATCCTATCCTATCCTCTATCCTATCCTATGCTCTAGCCTATCCTATCGTCTATCCTATCCTCTATCCTATCCTATCATCTATCCTATCCTATCCTCTATCCTCAATCCTATCCTTTCCTGTATCCTATCCAATCCTCTATCCTATCCTGTCCTCTATCCTATCCTATCCTCTATCCTATCCTATGCTCTATCCTATCTTATCGTCTATCCTATCCTCTATCCTATCCTATCATCTATCCTATCCTATCCTCTATCCTATCCTATCCTCTATCCTCTATCGTCTATCCTATCCTATCCTCTATCCTATCCTATCCTCTATCCTATCCTATCCTCTATACTATTGTATCCTCTATCCTATCCTATCCTCTATCCTATCCTATGCTCTATCCTATCCTATCGTCTATCCTATCCTCTATCCTATCCTATCATCTATCCTATCCTATCCTCTATCCTCAATCCTATCCTTTCCCTTTATCCTATCCAATCCTCTATCCTATCCTGTCCTCTATCCTATCCTATCCTCTATCCTATCCTATGCTCTATCCTATCCTATCGTCTATCCTATCCTCTATCCTATCCTATCATCTATCCTATCCTATCCTCTATCCTATCCTATCCTATCCTCTATCCTATCCTATCCTCTATCCTATCCTATCCTCTATCCTATCCTATCCTCTATCCTATCCTATCCTATATCCTATCCTATCCTCTATCCTATCATATCCTCTATCCTATCCTATCCTCTATCCTATCCTATCCTCTATCCTATCCTATCCTCTATCCTATCCTATCCTCTATCCTATCCTATCCTCTATCCTATCCTATCCACTATCCTATCATATCCTCTATCCTATAATATCCTCTATCCTATCCTATCCTCTATCCAATCCTCTATCCTATCCTATCCTCTATCCTATCCTATCCTCTATCCTATCCTATCCTCTATCCTATCCTCTATCCTATCCTATCGTCTATCCTATCGTCTATCCTATCCTCTATCCTATCCACTATCATACCCTATCATCTATCCTATCAAATCCCCTATCCTATCCTCTATCCTATCGTGTCCTCTACCCTATCCTATCTTCTATCCTATCCTATCCTCTATCCTATCAAATCCCCTATCCTATCCTGTATCCTATCCTATCCTCTATCCTATCCTATCCTCTATCCTATCCTATCCTCTATCCTATCCTATCCTATATCCTATCCTATCCTCTATCCTATACTATCCTCTATCCTATCCTATCCTCTATCCTATCCTATCCTCTATCCTATCCAATCCTCTATCCTATCCTATCCTCTATCCTATCAAATCCCCTGTCCTATCCTCTATCCTATCCTATCCTCTACCCTATCCTATCCTCTATCCTATCCTATCTTCCATCCTATCCTATCCAATCACCTATCCTATGCTCTATCCTATCCTACCGTCTATAATATCGTATACTCTATCATATCCTATCCTCTATCCTCGTAATATCATCTATCCGTTCCTACTCTCTATCCTAACCTATTCTCTATCTTATCCTCTATCCTATCCTCTATTCTATCCTCTATCCTACCCTATCATCTATCCTATCAAATCCCCTATCCTATCCTCTATACTGTCGTATCCTCTATCCTATCCTATCTTCTATCCTATCCTATCCTCTATCCTATCAAATCCCCTATCCTATCAAATCCCCTATCCTATCCTCTATCCTATCAAATCCCCTATCCTATCCTATCATCTATCCTCAATCCTATCCTTTCCTGTATCCTATCCAATCCTCTATCCTATCCTATCCTCTATCCTATCCTATCCTCTATCCTATCCTATGCTCTATCCTATCCTATCGTCTATCCTATCATCTATCCTATCCTATCATCTATCCTATCCTATCCTATCCTCAATCCTATCCTATCCTCTATCCTCTATCCTATCCTATCCTCTATCCTATCCTATCCCCTATCCTATCCTATCCTCTATACTATCCTATCATCTATCCTCAATCCTATCCTTTCCTGTATCCTATCCAATCCTCTATCCTATCCTGTCCTCTATCCTATCCTATCCTCTATCCTATCCTATGCTCTATCCTATCCTATCGTCTATCCTATCATCTATCCTATCCTATCATCTATCCTATCCTATCCTCAATCCTATCCTATCCTCTATCCTCTATCCTATCCTATCCTCTATCCTATCCTATCCTCTATCCTATCCTATCCTCTATACTATCCTATCCTCTATCCTATCCTATCCTCTATCCTATCCTATCCTCTATCCTATCCTATCCTCTATCCTATCCTAGCCTCTATCCTATTCTATCCTCTATCCTATCATATCCTCTATCCTATCCTATCCTCTATCCTATCCTATCCTCTATCCTATCCTATCCTCTATCCTATCCTATCCTATATCCTATCCTATCCTCTATCCTATCATATCCTCTATCCTATCCTATCCTCTATCCTATCCTATCCTCTATCCTATCCTATCCTCTATCCTATCCTATCCTCTATCCTATCCTATCCTCTATCTTATCAAATCCCCTATCCTATCCTCTATCCTATAATATCCTCTATCCTATCCTATCCTCTATCCTATCCTATCCTCTATCCTATCCTATCCTATCCTCTATCCTAACCTATCCTCTATCCTATCCTATCCTCTATCCTATCCTATCCTCTATCCTATCCTATGCTCTATCCTATCCTATCGTCTATCCTATCCTCTATCCTATCCTATCCTCTATCCAATCCTATCCTCTATCCTATCCTATCCTATATCCTATCCTATCCTCTATCCTATCCTCTATCCTATCCTATCCTCTATCCTATCCTATCCTCTATCCTATCCTATCCTCTATCCTATCCTATCCTATATCCATCCTATCCTCTATCCTATCATATCCTCTATCCTATCCTATCCTCTATCCTATCCTATCCTCTATCCTATCCTATCCTCTATCCTATCCTATCCTCTATCCTATCCTATCCTCTATCCTATCCTATCCTCTATCCTATCCTGTCCTCTATCCTATCCTATCCACTATCCTATAATATCCTCTATCCTATCCTATCCTCTATCCAATCCTCTATCCTATCCTATCGTCTATACTATCCTATCCTCTATCCTATCCTATCCTCTATCCTATCCTATGCTCTATCCTATCCTATCGTCTATCCTATCCTCTATCCTATCCTATCCTCTATCCTATCCTATGCTCTATCCTATCCTATCCTCTATCCTATCCTAGCCTCTATCCTATTCTATCCTCTATCCTATCCTATCCTCTATCCTATCAAATCCCCTATCCTATCCTCTATCCTATCCTATCCTCTATCCTATCCTATCCTCTATCCTATCCTATCCTCTATCCTATCCTATCCTCTATCCTATCCTATCCTCTATCCTATCCTATCCTCTATCCTATCCTATCCTCTATCCTATCCTATCCTCTATCCTATCCTATCCTATCCTCTATCCTATCCTATCCTCTATCCTATCCTATCCTCTATCCTATCCTATCCTCTATCCTATCCTATCTTCTATACTATTCTATCCTCTATCCTATCAAATCCCCTATCCTATCCTCTATCCTATCCTATCCGGTATCCTATCCAATCCTCTATCCTATCCTATCATCTATCCTCAATCCTATCCTTTCCTGTATCCTATCCAATCCTCTATCCTATCCTGTCCTCTATCCTATCCTATCCTCTATCCTATCCTATGCTCTATCCTATCTTATCGTCTATCCTATCCTCTATCCTATCCTATCATCTATCCTATCCTATCCTCTTTCCTATCCTATCCTCTATCCTCTATCCTCTATCCTATCCTATCCTCTATCCTATCCTATCCTCTATACTATTGTATCCTCTATCCTATCCTATCCTCTATCCTATCCTATGCTCTAGCCTATCCTATCGTCTATCCTATCCTCTATCCTATCCTATCATCTATCCTATCCTATCCTCTATCCTCAATCCTATCCTTTCCTGTATCCTATCCAATCCTCTATCCTATCCTGTCCTCTATCCTATCCTATCCTCTATCCTATCCTATGCTCTATCCTATCTTATCGTCTATCCTATCCTCTATCCTATCCTATCCTCTATCCTATCATATCCTCTATCCTATCCTATCCTCTATCCTATCCTATCCTCTATCCTATCCTATCCTCTATCCTATCCTATCCTCTATCCTATCCTATCATATCCTCTATCCTATAATATCCTCTATCCTATCCTATCCTCTATCCAATCCTCTATCCTATCCTATCGTCTATCCTATCCTCTATCCTATCCTATCCTCTATCCTATCCTATCCTCTATCCTATCCTAGCCTCTATCCTATTCTATCCTCTATCCTATCCTATCCTCTATCCTATCCTATCCTCTATACTATTGTATCCTCTATCCTATCCTATCCTCTATCCTATCCTATGCTCTATCCTATCCTATCGTCTATCCTATCCTCTATCCTATCCTATGCTCTATCCTATCCTATCGTCTATCCTATCCTCTATCCTATCCTATCATCTATCCTATCCTATCCTCTATCCTCAATCCTATCCTTTCCTGTATCCTATCCAATCCTCTATCCTATCCTGTCCTCTATCCTATCCTATCCTCTATCCTATCCTATGCTCTATCCTATCCTATCGTCTATCCTATCCTCTATCCTATCCTATCATCTATCCTATCCTATCCTCTATCCTATCCTATCCTATCCTCTATCCTATCCTATCCTCTATCCTATCCTATCCTCTATCCTATCCTATCCTCTATCCTATCCTATCCTATACCCTATCCTATCCTCTATCCTATCATATCCTCTATCCTATCCTATCCTCTATCCTATCCTATCCTCTATCCTATCCTATCCTCTATCCTATCCTATCCTCTATCCTATCCTATCCTCTATCCTATCCTATCCACTATCCTATCATATCCTCTATCCTATAATATCCTCTATCCTATCCTATCCTCTATCCAATCCTCTATCCTATCCTATCCTCTATCCTATCCTATCCTCTATCCTATCCTATCCTCTATCCTATCCTATCCTCTATCCTATCCTCTATCCTATCCTATCGTCTATCCTATCGTCTATCCTATCCTCTATCCTATCCACTATCATACCCTATCATCTATCCTATCAAATCCCCTATCCTATCCTCTATCCTATCGTGTCCTCTACCCTATCCTATCTTCTATCCTATCCTATCCTCTATCCTATCAAATCCCCTATCCTATCCTGTATCCTATCCTATCCTCTATCCTATCCTATCCTCTATCCTCTCCTATCCTCTATCCTATCCTATCCTCTATCCTATCCTATCCTATATCCTATCCTATCCTCTATCCTATACTATCCTCTATCCTATCCTATCCTCTATCCTATCCTATCCTCTATCCTATCCAATCCTCTATCCTATCCTATCCTCTATCCTATCAAATCCCCTGTCCTATCCTCTATCCTATCCTATCCTCTACCCTATCCTATCCTCTATCCTATCCTATCTTCCATCCTATCCAATCCAATCACCTATCCTATGCTCTATCCTATCCTACCGTCTATAATATCGTATACTCTATCATATCCTATCCTCTATCCTCGTAATATCATCTATCCGTTCCTACTCTCTATCCTAACCTATTCTCTATCTTATCCTCTATCCTATCCTCTATTCTATCCTCTATCCTACCCTATCATCTATCCTATCAAATCCCCTATCCTATCCTCTATACTGTCGTATCCTCTATCCTATCCTATCTTCTATCCTATCCTATCCTCTATCCTATCAAATCCCCTATCCTATCAAATCCCCTATCCTATCCTCTATCCTATCAAATCCCCTATCCTATCCTATCATCTATCCTCAATCCTATCCTTTCCTGTATCCTATCCAATCCTCTATCCTATCCTGTCCTCTATCCTATCCTATCCTCTATCCTATCCTATGCTCTATCCTATCCTATCGTCTATCCTATCATCTATCCTATCCTATCATCTATCCTATCCTATCCTCAATCCTATCCTATCCTCTATCCTCTATCCTATCCTATCCTCTATCCTATCCTATCCTCTATCCTATCCTATCCTCTATACTATCCTATCCTCTATCCTATCATATCCTCTATCCTATCCTATCCTCTATCCTATCCAATCTTCTATCCTATCCTATCCTCTATCCTATCAAATCCCCTATCCTATCCTCTATCCTATCCTATCCTCTATCCTATCCTATCCTCTATCCTATCCTATCCTATCCTCTATCCTATCCTATCCTCTATCCTATCCTATCCTCTATCCTATCCTATCCTCTATCCTATCCTATCCTCTATCCTATCCTATGCTCTATCCTATCCTATCGTCTATACTATCCTCTATCCTATCCTATCCTCTATCCTATCCTATCCTCTATCCTATCCTATCCTATATCCTATCCTATCCTCTATCCTATCATATCCTCTATCCTATCCTATCCTCTATCCTATCCTATATTCTATCCTATCCTATCCAATCACCTATCCTATGCTCTATCCTATCCTATCGTCTATCCTATCCTCTATCCTATCCTATCCTCTATCCTATCCTATCCTCTATCCTATCCTATCCTCTATCCTATCCTATCCTCTATCCTATCCTATCCTCTATCCTATCCTATCCTCTATCCTATCCTGTCCTCTATCCTATCCTATCCACTATCCTATAATATCCTCTATCCTATCCTATCCTCTATCCAATCCTCTATCCTATCCTATCGTCTATACTATCCTATCCTCTATCCTATCCTATCCTCTATCCTATCCTATGCTCTATCCTATCCTATCGTCTATCCTATCCTCTATCCTATCCAATCCTCTATCCTATCCTATCCTCTATCCTATCCTATCCTCTATCCTATCCTAGCCTCTATCCTATTCTATCCTCTATCCTATCCTATCCTCTATCCTATCAAATCCCCTATCCTATCCTCTATCCTATCCTATCCTCTATCCTATCCTATCCTCTATCCTATCCTATCCTCTATCCTATCCTATCCTCTATCCTATCCTATCCTCTATCCTATCCTATCCTCTATCCTATCCTATCCTCTATCCTATCCTATCCTATCCTCTATCCTATCCTATCCTCTATCCTATCCTATCCTCTATCCTATCCTATCCTCTATCCTATCCTATCTTCTATACTATTCTATCCTCTATCCTATCAAATCCCCTATCCTATCCTCTATCCTATCCTATCCGGTATCCTATCCAATCCTCTATCCTATCCTATCATCTATCCTCAATCCTATCCTTTCCTGTATCCTATCCAATCCTCTATCCTATCCTGTCCTCTATCCTATCCTATCCTCTATCCTATCCTATGCTCTATCCTATCTTATCGTCTATCCTATCCTCTATCCTATCCTATCATCTATCCTATCCTATCCTCTTTCCTATCCTATCCTCTATCCTCTATCCTCTATCCTATCCTATCCTCTATCCTATCCTATCCTCTATACTATTGTATCCTCTATCCTATCCTATCCTCTATCCTATCCTATGCTCTAGCCTATCCTATCGTCTATCCTATCCTCTATCCTATCCTATCATCTATCCTATCCTATCCTCTATCCTCAATCCTATCCTTTCCTGTATCCTATCCAATCCTCTATCCTATCCTGTCCTCTATCCTATCCTATCCTCTATCCTATCCTATGCTCTATCCTATCTTATCGTCTATCCTATCCTCTATCCTATCCTATCATCTATCCTATCATATCCTCTATCCTATCCTATCCTCTATCCTATCCTATCCTCTATCCTATCCTATCCTCTATCCTATCCTATCCTCTATCCTATCCTATCCTCTATCCTATCCTATCCACTATCCTATCATATCCTCTATCCTATAATATCCTCTATCCTATCCTATCCTCTATCCAATCCTCTATCCTATCCTATCGTCTATCCTATCCTCTATCCTATCCTATCCTCTATCCTATCCTATCCTCTATCCTATCCTAGCCTCTATCCTATTCTATCCTCTATCCTATCCTATCCTCTATCCTATCCTATCCTCTATACTATTGTATCCTCTATCCTATCCTATCCTCTATCCTATCCTATGCTCTATCCTATCCTATCGTCTATCCTATCCTCTATCCTATCCTATCATCTATCCTATCCTATCCTCTATCCTCAATCCTATCCTTTCCTGTATCCTATCCAATCCTCTATCCTATCCTGTCCTCTATCCTATCCTATCCTCTATCCTATCCTATGCTCTATCCTATCCTATCGTCTATCCTATCCTCTATCCTATCCTATCATCTATCCTATCCTATCCTCTATCCTATCCTATCCTCTATCCTCTATCCTATCATATCCTCTATCCTATCCTATCCTCTATAGTATCCTATCCTCTATACTATCCTATCCTCTATCCTATCCTATCCTCTATCCTATCCTATGCTCTATCCTATCCTATCGTCTATCCTATCCTCTATCCTATCCTATCATCTATCCTATCCTATCCTATCCTCTATCCTATCCTATCCTCTATCCTATCCTATCCTCTATCCTATCAAATCCCCTATCCTATCCTCTATCCTATCCTATCCTCTATCCTATCCTATCCTCTATCCTATCCTATCCTCTATCCTATCCTATCCTATCCTCTATCCTATCCTATCCTCTATCCTATCCTATCCTCTATCCTATCCTATCCTCTATCCTATCCTATCCTCTATCCTATCCTATGCTCTATCCTATCCTATCGTCTATCCTATCCTATGCTCTATCCTATCCTATCGTCTATCCTATCCTCTATCCTATCCTATCCTCTATCCTATCCTATCCTCTATCCTATCCTATCCTATATCCTATCCTATCCTCTATCCTATCATATCCTCTATCCTATCCTATCCTCTATCCTATCCTATCCTCTATCCTATCCTATCCTCTATCCTATCCTATCCTCTATCCTATCCTATCCTCTATCCTATAATATCCTCTATCCTATCCTATCCTCTATCCAATCCTCTATCCTATCCTATCGTCTATACTATCCTATCCTCTATCCTATCCTATCCTCTATCCTATCCTATGCTCTATCCTATCCTATCGTCTATCCTATCCTCTATTCAATCCTCTATCCTATCCTATCCTATCCTCTATCCTATCCTATCTTCTATACAATTCTATCCTCTATCCTATCAAATCCCCTATCCTATCCTCTATCCTATCCTTTCCGGTACCCTATCCAATCCTCAATCCTATCCTATCATCTATCCTCAATACTATCCTTTCCTGTATCCTATCCAATCCTCTATCCTATCCTGTCCTCTATCCTATCCTATCCTCTATCCTATCCTATGCTCTATCCTATCTTATCGTCTATCCTATCCTCTATCCTATCCTATCATCTATCCTATCCTATCCTCTATCCTCTATCCTCTATCCTCTATCCTATCCTATCCTCTATCCTATCCTATCCTCTATCCTATCCTATCCTCTATCCTATCCTATCCTCTATCCTATCCTAGCCTCTATCCTATTCTATCCTCTATCCTATCCTATCCTCTATCCTATCAAATCCCCTATCCTATCCTCTATCCTATCCTATCCTCTATCCTATCCTATCCTCTATCCTATCCTATCCACTATCCTATCATATCCTCTATCCTATAATATCCTCTATCCTATCCTATCCTCTATCCAATCCTCTATCCTATCCTATCCTCTATCCTATCCTATCCTCTATCCTATCCTATCTTCTATACTATTCTATCCTCTATCCTATCAAATCCCCTATCCTATCCTCTATCCTATCCTATCCGGTATCCTATACAATCCTCTATCCTATCCTATCATCTATCCTCAATCCTATCCTTTCCTGTATCCTATCCAATCCTCTATCCTATCCTGTCCTCTATCCTATCCTATCCTCTATCCTATCCTATGCTCTATCCTATCTTATCGTCTATCCTATCCTCTATCCTATCCTATCATCTATCCTATCCTATCCTCTATCCTATCCTATCCTCTATCCTATCCTATCCTCTATCCTCTATCCTCTATCCTATCCTATCCTCTATCCTATCCTATCCTCTATCCTATCCTATCCTCTATCCTATCCTATCCTATCCTCTATCCTATCCTATCCTCTATCCTATCCTATCCTCTATCCTATCCTATCCTCTATCCTATCCTATCCTCTATCCTATCCTATCCTCTATCCTATCCTATCGTCTATACTATCCTATCCTCTATCCTATCCTATCCTCTATCCTATCCTATGCTCTATCCTATCCTATCGTCTATCCTATCCTCTATTCAATCCTCTATCCTATCCTATCCTATCCTCTATCCTATCCTATCTTCTATACTATTCTATCCTCTATCCTATTAAATCCCCTATCCTATCCTCTATCCTATCCTATCCGGTATCCTATCCAATCCTCAATCCTATCCTATCATCTATCCTCAATCCTATCCTTTCCTGTATCCTATCCAATCCTCTATCCTATCCTGTCCTCTATCCTATCCTATCCTCTATCCTATCCTATGCTCTATCCTATCTTATCGTCTATCCTATCCTCTATCCTATCCTATCCTCTATCCTATCCTATCCTCTATCCTCTATCCTCTATCCTCTATCCTCTATCCTATCCTATCCTCTATCCTATCCTATCCTCTATCCTATCCTATCCTCTATCCTATCCTATCCTCTATCCTATCCTAGCCTCTATCCTATTCTATCCTCTATCCTATCCTATCCTCTATCCTATCAAATCCCCTATCCTATCCTCTATCCTATCCTATCCTCTATCCTATCCTATCCTCTATCCTATCCTATCCTCTATCCTATCCTATCCACTATCCTATCATATCCTCTATCCTATAATATCCTCTATCCTATCCTATCCTCTATCCAATCCTCTATCCTATCCTATCCTCTATCCTATCCTATCCTCTATCCTATCCTATCCTCTATCCTATCCTATCCTCTATCCTATCCTATCCTCTATCCTATCCTATCCTCTATCCTATCATATCCTCTATCCTATCCTATCCTCTATCCTATCCTATCCTCTATCCTATCCTATCCTCTATCCTATCCTATCCTCTATCCTATCCTATCCTCTATCCTATCCTATCCTCTATCCTATCCTATCCTCTATCCTATCCTATCCTATCCTCTATCCTATCCTATCCTCTATCCTATCCTATCCTCTATCCTATCCTATCCTCTATCCTATCCTATCCTCTATCCTATCCTATGCTCTATCCTATCCTATCGTCTATCCTATCCTATGCTCTATCCTATCCTATCGTCTATCCTATCCTCTATCCTATCCTATCCTCTATCCTATCCTATCCTCTATCCTATCCTATCCTATATCCTATCCTATCCTCTATCCTATCATATCCTCTATCCTATCCTATCCTCTATCCTATCCTATCCTCTATCCTATCCTATCCTCTATCCTATCCTATCCTCTATCCTATCCTATCCTCTATCCTATAATATCCTCTATCCTATCCTATCCTCTATCCAATCCTCTATCCTATCCTATCGTCTATACTATCCTATCCTCTATCCTATCCTATCCTCTATCCTATCCTATGCTCTATCCTATCCTATCGTCTATCCTATCCTCTATTCAATCCTCTATCCTATCCTATCCTATCCTCTATCCTATCCTATCTTCTATACAATTCTATCCTCTATCCTATCAAATCCCCTATCCTATCCTCTATCCTATCCTTTCCGGTACCCTATCCAATCCTCAATCCTATCCTATCATCTATCCTCAATACTATCCTTTCCTGTATCCTATCCAATCCTCTATCCTATCCTGTCCTCTATCCTATCCTATCCTCTATCCTATCCTATGCTCTATCCTATCTTATCGTCTATCCTATCCTCTATCCTATCCTATCATCTATCCTATCCTATCCTCTATCCTCTATCCTCTATCCTCTATCCTATCCTATCCTCTATCCTATCCTATCCTCTATCCTATCCTATCCTCTATCCTATCCTATCCTCTATCCTATCCTAGCCTCTATCCTATTCTATCCTCTATCCTATCCTATCCTCTATCCTATCAAATCCCCTATCCTATCCTCTATCCTATCCTATCCTCTATCCTATCCTATCCTCTATCCTATCCTATCCACTATCCTATCATATCCTCTATCCTATAATATCCTCTATCCTATCCTATCCTCTATCCAATCCTCTATCCTATCCTATCCTCTATCCTATCCTATCCTCTATCCTATCCTATCTTCTATACTATTCTATCCTCTATCCTATCAAATCCCCTATCCTATCCTCTATCCTATCCTATCCGGTATCCTATACAATCCTCTATCCTATCCTATCATCTATCCTCAATCCTATCCTTTCCTGTATCCTATCCAATCCTCTATCCTATCCTGTCCTCTATCCTATCCTATCCTCTATCCTATCCTATGCTCTATCCTATCTTATCGTCTATCCTATCCTCTATCCTATCCTATCATCTATCCTATCCTATCCTCTATCCTATCCTATCCTCTATCCTATCCTATCCTCTATCCTCTATCCTCTATCCTATCCTATCCTCTATCCTATCCTATCCTCTATCCTATCCTATCCTCTATCCTATCCTATCCTATCCTCTATCCTATCCTATCCTCTATCCTATCCTATCCTCTATCCTATCCTATCCTCTATCCTATCCTATCCTCTATCCTATCCTATCCTCTATCCTATCCTATCGTCTATACTATCCTATCCTCTATCCTATCCTATCCTCTATCCTATCCTATGCTCTATCCTATCCTATCGTCTATCCTATCCTCTATTCAATCCTCTATCCTATCCTATCCTATCCTCTATCCTATCCTATCTTCTATACTATTCTATCCTCTATCCTATTA
Organism: Halictus rubicundus; assembly: GCF_050948215.1. Lineage (NCBI taxonomy): Eukaryota > Metazoa > Arthropoda > Insecta > Hymenoptera > Halictidae > Halictus > Halictus rubicundus. Next base: position 241,827 of record NW_027488786.1, read on the forward strand.
AATCCCCTATCCTATCCTCTATCCTATCCTATCCGGTATCCTATCCAATCCTCAATCCTATCCTATCATCTATCCTCAATCCTATCCTTTCCTGTATCCTATCCAATCCTCTATCCTATCCTGTCCTCTATCCTATCCTATCCTCTATCCTATCCTATGCTCTATCCTATCTTATCGTCTATCCTATCCTCTATCCTATCCTATCCTCTATCCTATCCTATCCTCTATCCTCTATCCTCTATCCTCTATCCTCTATCCTATCCTATCCTCTATCCTATCCTATCCTCTATCCTATCCTATCCTCTATCCTATCCTATCCTCTATCCTATCCTAGCCTCTATCCTATTCTATCCTCTATCCTATCCTATCCTCTATCCTATCAAATCCCCTATCCTATCCTCTATCCTATCCTATCCTCTATCCTATCCTATCCTCTATCCTATCCTATCCTCTATCCTATCCTATCCACTATCCTATCATATCCTCTATCCTATAATATCCTCTATCCTATCCTATCCTCTATCCAATCCTCTATCCTATCCTATCCTCTATCCTATCCTATCCTCTATCCTATCCTATCCTCTATCCTATCCTATCCTCTATCCTATCCTATCCTCTATCCTATCCTATCCTCTATCCTATCATATCCTCTATCCTATCCTATCCTCTATCCTATCCTATCCTCTATCCTATCCTATCCTCTATCCTATCCTATCCTCTATCCTATCCTATCCTCTATCCTATCCTATCCTCAATCCTATCCTATCCTCTATCCTATCCTATCCACTATCCTATAATATCCTCTATCCTATCCTATCCTCTATCCAATCCTCTATCCTATCCTATCGTCTATACTATCCTATCATCTATCCTATCCTATCCTCTTTCCTATCCTATCCTCTATCCTCTATCCTCTATCCTATCCTATCCTCTATCCTATCCTATCCTCTATCCTATCCTATCCTCTATCCTATCCTATCCTCTATACTATTGTATCCTCTATCCTATCCTATCCTCTATCCTATCCTATGCTCTAGCCTATCCTATCGTCTATCCTATCCTCTATCCTATCCTATCATCTATCCTATCCTATCCTCTATCCTCAATCCTATCCTTTCCTGTATCCTATCCAATCCTCTATCCTATCCTGTCCTCTATCCTATCCTATCCTCTATCCTATCCTATGCTCTATCCTATCTTATCGTCTATCCTATCCTCTATCCTATCCTATCATCTATCCTATCCTATCCTCTATCCTATCCTATCCTCTATCCTCTATCGTCTATCCTATCCTATCCTCTATCCTATCCTATCCTCTATCCTATCCTATCCTCTATCCTATCCTATCCTCTATACTATTGTATCCTCTATCCTATCCTATCCTCTATCCTATCCTATGCTCTATCCTATCCTATCGTCTATCCTATCCTCTATCCTATCCTATCATCTATCCTATCCTATCCTCCATCCTCAATCCTATCCTTTCCTGTATCCTATCCAATCCTGTATCCTATCCTGTCCTCTATCCTATCCTATCCTCTATCCTATCCTATGCTCTATCCTATCCTATCGTCTATCCTATCCTCTATCCTATCCTATCATCTATCCTATCCTATCCTCTATCCTATCCTATCCTCTATCCTCTATCGTCTATCCTATCCTATCCTCTATCCTATCCTATCCTCTATCCTATCCTATCCTCTATACTATTGTATCCTCTATCCTATCCTATCCTCTATCCTATCCTATGCTCTATCCTATCCTATCGTCTATCCTATCCTCTATCCTATCCTATCATCTATCCTATCCTATCCTCTATCCTCAATCCTATCCTTTCCTGTATCCTATCCAATCCTGTATCCTATCCTGTCCTCTATCCTATCCTATCCTCTATCCTATCCTATGCTCTATCCTATCCTATCGTCTATCCTATCCTCTATCCTATCCTATCATCTATCCTATCCTATCCTCTATCCTATCCTATCCTATCCTCTATCCTATCCCATCCTCTATCCTATCCTATCCTCTATCCTATCCTATCCTCTATCCTATCCTATCCTATATCCTATCCTATCCTCTATCCTATCATATCCTCTATCCTATCCTATCTTCTATACTATTCTATCCTCTATCCTATCAAATCCCCTATCCTATCCTCTATCCTATCCTATCCGGTATCCTATACAATCCTCTATCCTATCCTATCATCTATCCTCAATCCTATCCTTTCCTGTATCCTATCCAATCCTCTATCCTATCCTGTCCTCTATCCTATCCTATCCTCTATCCTATCCTATGCTCTATCCTATCTTATCGTCTATCCTATCCTCTATCCTATCCTATCATCTATCCTATCCTATCCTCTATCCTATCCTATCCTCTATCCTATCCTATCCTCTATCCTATCCTATCCTCTATCCTCTATCCTCTATCCTATCCTATCCTCTATCCTATCCTATCCTCTATCCTATCCTATCCTCTATCCTATCCTATCCTCTATCCTATCCTATCCTATCCTCTATCCTATCCTATCCTCTATCCTATCCTATCCTCTATCCTATCCTATCCTCTATCCTATCCTATCCTCTATCCTATCCTATCCTCTATCCTATCCTATCGTCTATACTATCCTATCCTCTATCCTATCCTATCCTCTATCCTATCCTATGCTCTATCCTATCCTATCGTCTATCCTATCCTCTATTCAATCCTCTATCCTATCCTATCCTATCCTCTATCCTATCCTATCTTCTATACTATTCTATCCTCTATCCTATTAAATCCCCTATCCTATCCTCTATCCTATCCTATCCGGTATCCTATCCAATCCTCAATCCTATCCTATCATCTATCCTCAATCCTATCCTTTCCTGTATCCTATCCAATCCTCTATCCTATCCTGTCCTCTATCCTATCCTATCCTCTATCCTATCCTATCCTCTATCCTATCCTATCCTCTATCCTATCCTATCCTCTATCCTATCCTATCCTCTATCCTATCCTATCCTCTATCCTATCATATCCTCTATCCTATCCTATCCTCTATCCTATCCTATCCTCTATCCTATCCTATCCTCTATCCTATCCTATCCTCTATCCTATCCTATCCTCTATCCTATCCTATCCTCTATCCTATCCTATCCTCTATCCTATCCTATCCACTATCCTATAATATCCTCTATCCTATCCTATCCTCTATCCAATCCTCTATCCTATCCTATCGTCTATACTATCCTATCATCTATCCTATCCTATCCTCTTTCCTATCCTATCCTCTATCCTCTATCCTCTATCCTATCCTATCCTCTATCCTATCCTATCCTCTATCCTATCCTATCCTCTATACTATTGTATCCTCTATCCTATCCTATCCTCTATCCTATCCTATGCTCTAGCCTATCCTATCGTCTATCCTATCCTCTATCCTATCCTATCATCTATCCTATCCTATCCTCTATCCTCAATCCTATCCTTTCCTGTATCCTATCCAATCCTCTATCCTATCCTGTCCTCTATCCTATCCTATCCTCTATCCTATCCTATGATCTATCCTATCTTATCGTCTATCCTATCCTCTATCCTATCCTATCATCTATCCTATCCTATCCTCTATCCTATCCTATCCTCTATCCTCTATCGTCTATCCTATCCTATCCTCTATCCTATCCTATCCTCTATCCTATCCTATCCTCTATACTATTGTATCCTCTATCCTATCCTATCCTCTATCCTATCCTATGCTCTATCCTATCCTATCGTCTATCCTATCCTCTATCCTATCCTATCATCTATCCTATCCTATCCTCTATCCTCAATCCTATCCTTTCCTGTATCCTATCCAATCCTCTATCCTATCCTGTCCTCTATCCTATCCTATCCTCTATCCTATCCTATGCTCTATCCTATCCTATCGTCTATCCTATCCTCTATCCTATCCTATCATCTATCCTATCCTATCCTCTATCCTATCCCATCCTCTATCCTATCCTATCCTCTATCCTATCCTATCCTCTATCCTATCCTATCCTATATCCTATCCTATCCTCTATCCTATCATATCCTCTATCCTATCCTATCTTCTATACTATTCTATCCTCTATCCTATCAAATCCCCTGTCCTATCCTCTATCCTATCCTATCCGGTATCCTATACAATCCTCTATCCTATCCTATCATCTATCCTCAATCCTATCCTTTCCTGTATCCTATCCAATCCTCTATCCTATCCTGTCCTCTATCCTATCCTATCCTCTATCCTATCCTATGCTCTATCCTATCTTATCGTCTATCCTATCCTCTATCCTATCCTATCATCTATCCTATCCTATCCTCTATCCTATCCTATCCTCTATCCTATCCTATCCTCTATCCTATCCTATCCTCTATCCTCTATCCTCTATCCTATCCTATCCTCTATCCTATCCTATCCTCTATCCTATCCTATCCTCTATCCTATCCTATCCTATCCTCTATCCTATCCTATCCTCTATCCTATCCTATCCTCTATCCTATCCTATCCTCTATCCTATCCTATCCTCTATCCTATCCTATCCTCTATCCTATCCTATCGTCTATACTATCCTATCCTCTATCCTATCCTATCCTCTATCCTATCCTATGCTCTATCCTATCCTATCGTCTATCCTATCCTCTATTCAATCCTCTATCCTATCCTATCCTATCCTCTATCCTATCCTATCTTCTATACTATTCTATCCTCTATCCTATTAAATCCCCTATCCTATCCTCTATCCTATCCTATCCGGTATCCTATCCAATCCTCAATCCTATCCTATCATCTATCCTCAATCCTATCCTTTCCTGTATCCTATCCAATCCTCTATCCTATCCTGTCCTCTATCCTATCCTATCCTCTATCCTATCCTATGCTCTATCCTATCTTATCGTCTATCCTATCCTCTATCCTATCCTATCATCTATCCTATCCTATCCTCTATCCTATCCTATCCTCTATCCTCTATCCTCTATCCTCTATCCTCTATCCTCTATCCTATCCTATCCTCTATCCTATCCTATCCTCTATCCTATCCTATCCTCTATCCTATCCTATCCTCTATCCTATCCTAGCCTCTATCCTATTCTATCCTCTATCCTATCCTATCCTCTATCCTATCAAATCCCCTATCCTATCCTCTATCCTATCCTATCCTCTATCCTATCCTATCCTCTATCCTATCCTATCCTCTATCCTATCCTATCCACTATCCTATCATATCCTCTATCCTATAATATCCTCTATCCTATCCTATCCTCTATCCAATCCTCTATCCTATCCTATCCTCTATCCTATCCTATCCTCTATCCTATCCTATCCTCTATCCTATCCTATCCTCTATCCTATCCTATCCTCTATCCTATCCTATCCTCTATCCTATCATATCCTCTATCCTATCCTATCCTCTATCCTATCCTATCCTCTATCCTATCCTATCCTCTATCCTATCCTATCCTCTATCCTATCCTATCCTCTATCCTATCCTATCCTCTATCCTATCCTATCCTCTATCCTATCCTATCCACTATCCTATAATATCCTCTATCCAATCCTATCCTCTATCCAATCCTCTATCCTATCCTATCGTCTATACTATCCTATCCTCTATCCTATCCTATCCTCTATCCTATCCTATGCTCTATCCTATCCTATCGTCTATCCTATCCTCTATCCTATCCTATCCTCTATCCTATCCTATCCTCTATCCTATCCTATCCTCTATCCTATCCTAGCCTCTATCCTATTCTATCCTCTATCCTATCCTATCCTCTATCCTATCAAATCCCCTATCCTATCCTCTATCCTATCCTATCCTCTATCCTATCCTATCCTCTATCCTATCCTATCCTCTATCCTATCCTATCCTCTATCCTATCCTATCCTCTATCCTATCCTATCCTCTATCCTATCCTATCCTCTATCCTATCCTATCCTATCCTCTATCCTATTCTATCCTCTATCCTATCCTATCCTCTATCCTATCCTATCCTCTATCCTATCCTATCTTCTATACTATTCTATCCTCTATCCTATCAAATCCCCTATCCTATCCTCTATCCTATCCTATCCGGTATCCTATCCAATCCTCTATCCTATCCTATCATCTATCCTCAATCCTATCCTTTCCTGTATCCTATCCAATCCTCTATCCTATCCTGTCCTCTATCCTATCCTATCCTCTATCCTATCCTATGCTCTATCCTATCTTATCGTCTATCCTATCCTCTATCCTATCCTATCATCTATCCTATCCTATCCTCTTTCCTATCCTATCCTCTATCCTCTATCCTCTATCCTATCCTATCCTCTATCCTATCCTATCCTCTATCCTATCCTATCCTCTATACTATTGTATCCTCTATCCTATCCTATCCTCTATCCTATCCTATGCTCTAGCCTATCCTATCGTCTATCCTATCCTCTATCCTATCCTATCATCTATCCTATCCTATCCTCTATCCTCAATCCTATCCTTTCCTGTATCCTATCCAATCCTCTATCCTATCCTGTCCTCTATCCTATCCTATCCTCTATCCTATCCTATGCTCTATCCTATCTTATCGTCTATCCTATCCTCTATCCTATCCTATCATCTATCCTATCCTATCCTCTATCCTATCCTATCCTCTATCCTCTATCGTCTATCCTATCCTATCCTCTATCCTATCCTATCCTCTATCCTATCCTATCCTCTATCCTATCCTATCCTCTATCCTATCCTATCCTATCCTCTATCCTATCCTATCCTCTATCCTATCCTATCCTCTATCCTATCCTATCCTCTATCCTATCCTATCCTCTATCCTATCCTATCCTCTATCCTATCCTATCGTCTATACTATCCTATCCTCTATCCTATCCTATCCTCTATCCTATCCTATGCTCTATCCTATCCTATCGTCTATCCTATCCTCTATTCAATCCTCTATCCTATCCTATCCTATCCTCTATCCTATCCTATCTTCTATACTATTCTATCCTCTATCCTATTAAATCCCCTATCCTATCCTCTATCCTATCCTATCCGGTATCCTATCCAATCCTCAATCCTATCCTATCATCTATCCTCAATCCTATCCTTTCCTGTATCCTATCCAATCCTCTATCCTATCCTGTCCTCTATCCTATCCTATCCTCTATCCTATCCTATGCTCTATCCTATCTTATCGTCTATCCTATCCTCTATCCTATCCTATCATCTATCCTATCCTATCCTCTATCCTATCCTATCCTCTATCCTCTATCCTCTATCCTCTATCCTATCCTATCCTCTATCCTATCCTATCCTCTATCCTATCCTATCCTCTATCCTATCCTATCCTCTATCCTATCCTAGCCTCTATCCTATTCTATCCTCTATCCTATCCTATCCTCTATCCTATCAAATCCCCTATCCTATCCTCTATCCTATCCTATCCTCTATCCTATCCTATCCTCTATCCTATCCTATCCTCTATCCTATCCTATCCACTATCCTATCATATCCTCTATCCTATAATATCCTCTATCCTATCCTATCCTCTATCCAATCCTCTATCCTATCCTATCCTCTATCCTATCCTATCCTCTATCCTATCCTATCCTCTATCCTATCCTATCCTCTATCCTATCCTATCCTCTATCCTATCCTATCCTCTATCCTATCATATCCTCTATCCTATCCTATCCTCTATCCTATCCTATCCTCTATCCTATCCTATCCTCTATCCTATCCTATCCTCTATCCTATCCTATCCTCTATCCTATCCTATCCTCTATCCTATCCTATCCTCTATCCTATCCTATCCTCTATCCTATCCTATCCACTATCCTATAATATCCTCTATCCTATCCTATCCTCTATCCAATCCTCTATCCTATCCTATCGTCTATACTATCCTATCATCTATCCTATCCTATCCTCTTTCCTATCCTATCCTCTATCCTCTATCCTCTATCCTATCCTATCCTCTATCCTATCCTATCCTCTATCCTATCCTATCCTCTATACTATTGTATCCTCTATCCTATCCTATCCTCTATCCTATCCTATGCTCTAGCCTATCCTATCGTCTATCCTATCCTCTATCCTATCCTATCATCTATCCTATCCTATCCTCTATCCTCAATCCTATCCTTTCCTGTATCCTATCCAATCCTCTATCCTATCCTGTCCTCTATCCTATCCTATCCTCTATCCTATCCTATGCTCTATCCTATCTTATCGTCTATCCTATCCTCTATCCTATCCTATCATCTATCCTATCCTATCCTCTATCCTATCCTATCCTCTATCCTCTATCGTCTATCCTATCCTATCCTCTATCCTATCCTATCCTCTATCCTATCCTATCCTCTATACTATTGTATCCTCTATCCTATCCTATCCTCTATCCTATCCTATGCTCTATCCTATCCTATCGTCTATCCTATCCTCTATCCTATCCTATCATCTATCCTATCCTATCCTCTATCCTCAATCCTATCCTTTCCTGTATCCTATCCAATCCTGTATCCTATCCTGTCCTCTATCCTATCCTATCCTCTATCCTATCCTATGCTCTATCCTATCCTATCGTCTATCCTATCCTCTATCCTATCCTATCATCTATCCTATCCTATCCTCTATCCTATCCTATCCTATCCTCTATCCTATCCCATCCTCTATCCTATCCTATCCTCTATCCTATCCTATCCTCTATCCTATCCTATCCTATATCCTATCCTATCCTCTATCCTATCATATCCTCTATCCTATCCTATCTTCTATACTATTCTATCCTCTATCCTATCAAATCCCCTATCCTATCCTCTATCCTATCCTATCCGGTATCCTATACAATCCTCTATCCTATCCTATCATCTATCCTCAATCCTATCCTTTCCTGTATCCTATCCAATCCTCTATCCTATCCTGTCCTCTATCCTATCCTATCCTCTATCCTATCCTATGCTCTATCCTATCTTATCGTCTATCCTATCCTCTATCCTATCCTATCATCTATCCTATCCTATCCTCTATCCTATCCTATCCTCTATCCTATCCTATCCTCTATCCTATCCTATCCTCTATCCTCTATCCTCTATCCTATCCTATCCTCTATCCTATCCTATCCTCTATCCTATCCTATCCTCTATCCTATCCTATCCTCTATCCTATCCTATCCTATCCTCTATCCTATCCTATCCTCTATCCTATCCTATCCTCTATCCTATCCTATCCTCTATCCTATCCTATCCTCTATCCTATCCTATCCTCTATCCTATCCTATCCTCTATCCTATCCTATCGTCTATACTATCCTATCCTCTATCCTATCCTATCCTCTATCCTATCCTATGCTCTATCCTATCCTATCGTCTATCCTATCCTCTATTCAATCCTCTATCCTATCCTATCCTATCCTCTATCCTATCCTATCTTCTATACTATTCTATCCTCTATCCTATTAAATCCCCTATCCTATCCTCTATCCTATCCTATCCGGTATCCTATCCAATCCTCAATCCTATCCTATCATCTATCCTCAATCCTATCCTTTCCTGTATCCTATCCAATCCTCTATCCTATCCTGTCCTCTATCCTATCCTATCCTCTATCCTATCCTATCCTCTATCCTATCCTATCCTCTATCCTATCCTATCCTCTATCCTATCCTATCCTCTATCCTATCCTATCCTCTATCCTATCATATCCTCTATCCTATCCTATCCTCTATCCTATCCTATCCTCTATCCTATCCTATCCTCTATCCTATCCTATCCTCTATCCTATCCTATCCTCTATCCTATCCTATCCTCTATCCTATCCTATCCTCTATCCTATCCTATCCACTATCCTATAATATCCTCTATCCTATCCTATCCTCTATCCAATCCTCTATCCTATCCTATCGTCTATACTATCCTATCATCTATCCTATCCTATCCTCTTTCCTATCCTATCCTCTATCCTCTATCCTCTATCCTATCCTATCCTCTATCCTATCCTATCCTCTATCCTATCCTATCCTCTATACTATTGTATCCTCTATCCTATCCTATCCTCTATCCTATCCTATGCTCTAGCCTATCCTATCGTCTATCCTATCCTCTATCCTATCCTATCATCTATCCTATCCTATCCTCTATCCTCAATCCTATCCTTTCCTGTATCCTATCCAATCCTCTATCCTATCCTGTCCTCTATCCTATCCTATCCTCTATCCTATCCTATGCTCTATCCTATCTTATCGTCTATCCTATCCTCTATCCTATCCTATCATCTATCCTATCCTATCCTCTATCCTATCCTATCCTCTATCCTCTATCGTCTATCCTATCCTATCCTCTATCCTATCCTATCCTCTATCCTATCCTATCCTCTATACTATTGTATCCTCTATCCTATCCTATCCTCTATCCTATCCTATGCTCTATCCTATCCTATCGTCTATCCTATCCTCTATCCTATCCTATCATCTATCCTATCCTATCCTCTATCCTCAATCCTATCCTTTCCTGTATCCTATCCAATCCTCTATCCTATCCTGTCCTCTATCCTATCCTATCCTCTATCCTATCCTATGCTCTATCCTATCCTATCGTCTATCCTATCCTCTATCCTATCCTATCATCTATCCTATCCTATCCTCTATCCTATCCCATCCTCTATCCTATCCTATCCTCTATCCTATCCTATCCTCTATCCTATCCTATCCTATATCCTATCCTATCCTCTATCCTATCATATCCTCTATCCTATCCTATCTTCTATACTATTCTATCCTCTATCCTATCAAATCCCCTATCCTATCCTCTATCCTATCCTATCCGGTATCCTATACAATCCTCTATCCTATCCTATCATCTATCCTCAATCCTATCCTTTCCTGTATCCTATCCAATCCTCTATCCTATCCTGTCCTCTATCCTATCCTATCCTCTATCCTATCCTATGCTCTATCCTATCTTATCGTCTATCCTATCCTCTATCCTATCCTATCATCTATCCTATCCTATCCTCTATCCTATCCTATCCTCTATCCTATCCTATCCTCTATCCTATCCTATCCTCTATCCCCTATCCTCTATCCTATCCTATCCTCTATCCTATCCTATCCTCTATCCTATCCTATCCTCTATCCTATCCTATCCTCTATCCTATCCTGTCCTCTATCCTATCCTATCCTCTATCCTATCCTATCCTCTATCCTATCCTATCCTCTATCCTATCCTATCCTCTATCCTATCCTATCGTCTATACTATCCTATCCTCTATCCTATCCTATCCTCTATCCTATCCTATGCTCTATCCTATCCTATCGTCTATCCTATCCTCTATTCAATCCTCTATCCTATCCTATCCTATCCTCTATCCTATCCTATCTTCTATACTATTCTATCCTCTATCCTATTAAATCCCCTATCCTATCCTCTATCCTATCCTATCCGGTATCCTATCCAATCCTCAATCCTATCCTATCATCTATCCTCAATCCTATCCTTTCCTGTATCCTATCCAATCCTCTATCCTATCCTGTCCTCTATCCTATCCTATCCTCTATCCTATCCTATGCTCTATCCTATCTTATCGTCTATCCTATCCTCTATCCTATCCTATCATCTATCCTATCCTATCCTCTATCCTATCCTATCCTCTATCCTCTATCCTCTATCCTCTATCCTCTATCCTATCCTATCCTCTATCCTATCCTATCCTCTATCCTATCCTATCCTCTATCCTATCCTATCCTCTATCCTATCCTAGCCTCTATCCTATTCTATCCTCTATCCTATCCTATCCTCTATCCTATCAAATCCCCTATCCTATCCTCTATCCTATCCTATCCTCTATCCTATCCTATCCTCTATCCTATCCTATCCACTATCCTATCATATCCTCTATCCTATAATATCCTCTATCCTATCCTATCCTCTATCCAATCCTCTATCCTATCCTATCCTCTATCCTATCCTATCCTCTATCCTATCCTATCCTCTATCCTATCCTATCCTCTATCCTATCCTATCCTCTATCCTATCCTATCCTCTATCCTATCATATCCTCTATCCTATCCTATCCTCTATCCTATCCTATCCTCTATCCTATCCTATCCTCTATCCTATCCTATCCTCTATCCTATCCTATCCTCTATCCTATCCTATCCTCTATCCTATCCTATCCTCTATCCTATCCTATCCACTATCCTATAATATCCTCTATCCAATCCTATCCTCTATCCAATCCTCTATCCTATCCTATCGTCTATACTATCCTATCCTCTATCCTATCCTATCCTCTATCCTATCCTATGCTCTATCCTATCCTATCGTCTATCCTATCCTCTATCCTATCCTATCCTCTATCCTATCCTATCCTCTATCCTATCCTATCCTCTATCCTATCCTAGCCTCTATCCTATTCTATCCTCTATCCTATCCTATCCTCTATCCTATCAAATCCCCTATCCTATCCTCTATCCTATCCTATCCTCTATCCTATCCTATCCTCTATCCTATCCTATCCTCTATCCTATCCTATCCTCTATCCTATCCTATCCTCTATCCTATCCTATCCTCTATCCTATCCTATCCTATCCTCTATCCTATTCTATCCTCTATCCTATCCTATCCTCTATCCTATCCTATCCTCTATCCTATCCTATCTTCTATACTATTCTATCCTCTATCCTATCAAATCCCCTATCCTATCCTCTATCCTATCCTATCCGGTATCCTATCCAATCCTCTATCCTATCCTATCATCTATCCTCAATCCTATCCTTTCCTGTATCCTATCCAATCCTCTATCCTATCCTGTCCTCTATCCTATCCTATCCTCTATCCTATCCTATGCTCTATCCTATCTTATCGTCTATCCTATCCTCTATCCTATCCTATCATCTATCCTATCCTATCCTCTTTCCTATCCTATCCTCTATCCTCTATCCTCTATCCTATCCTATCCTCTATCCTATCCTATCCTCTATCCTATCCTATCCTCTATACTATTGTATCCTCTATCCTATCCTATCCTCTATCCTATCCTATGCTCTAGCCTATCCTATCGTCTATCCTATCCTCTATCCTATCCTATCATCTATCCTATCCTATCCTCTATCCTCAATCCTATCCTTTCCTGTATCCTATCCAATCCTCTATCCTATCCTGTCCTCTATCCTATCCTATCCTCTATCCTATCCTATGCTCTATCCTATCTTATCGTCTATCCTATCCTCTATCCTATCCTATCATCTATCCTATCCTATCCTCTATCCTATCCTATCCTCTATCCTCTATCGTCTATCCTATCCTATCCTCTATCCTATCCTATCCTCTATCCTATCCTATCCTCTATACTATTGTATCCTCTATCCTATCCTATCCTCTATCCTATCCTATGCTCTATCCTATCCTATCGTCTATCCTATCCTCTATCCTATCCTATCATCTATCCTATCCTATCCTCTATCCTCAATCCTATCCTTTCCTGTATCCTATCCAATCCTCTATCCTATCCTGTCCTCTATCCTATCCTATCCTCTATCCTATCCTATGCTCTATCCTATCCTATCGTCTATCCTATCCTCTATCCTATCCTATCATCTATCCTATCCTATCCTCTATCCTATCCTATCCTATCCTCTATCCTATCCCATCCTCTATCCTATCCTATCCTCTATCCTATCCTATCCTCTATCCTATCCTATCCTATATCCTATCCTATCCTCTATCCTATCATATCCTCTATCCTATCCTATCCTCTATCCTATCCTATCCTCTATCCTATCCTATCCTCTATCCTATCCTATCCTCTATCCTATCCTATCCTCTATCCTATCCTATCCACTATCCTATCATATCCTCTATCCTATAATATCCTCTATCCTATCCTATCCTCTATCCAATCCTCTATCCTATCCTATCGTCTATCCTATCCTCTATCCTATCCTATCCTCTATCCTATCCTATCCTCTATCCTATCCTAGCCTCTATCCTATTCTATCCTCTATCCTATCCTATCGTCTATCCTATCCTCTATCCTATCCTATCATCTATCCTATCCTATCCTCTATCCTATCCTATCCTATCCTCTATCCTATCCCATCCTCTATCCTATCCTATCCTCTATCCTATCCTATCCTCTATCCTATCCTATCCTATATCCTATCCTATCCTCTGTCCTATCATATCCTCTAACCTATCCTATCCTCTATCCTATCCTATCCTCTATCCTATCCTATCCTCTATCCTATCCTATCCTCTATCCTATCCTATCCTCTATCCTATCCTATCCACTATCCTATCATATCCTCTATCCTATAATATCCTCTATCCTATCCTATCCTCTATCCAATCCTCTATCCTATCCTATCGTCTATCCTATCCTCTATCCTATCCTATCCTCTATCCTATCCTATCCTCTATCCTATCCTAGCCTCTATCCTATTCTATCCTCTATCCTATCCTATCCTCTATCCTATCAAATCCCCTATCCTATCCTCTATCCTATCCTATCCTCTATCCTATCCTATCCTCTATCCTATCCTATCCACTATCCTATCATATCCTCTATCCTATAATATCCTCTATCCTATCCTATCCTCTATCCAATCCTCTATCCTATCCTATCCTCTATCCTATCCTATCTTCTATACTATTCTATCCTCTATCCTATCAAATCCCCTATCCTATCCTCTATCCTATCCTATCCGGTATCCTATCCAATCCTCTATCCTATCCTATCATCTATCCTCAATCCTATCCTTTCCTGTATCCTATCCAATCCTCTATCCTATCCTGTCCTCTATCCTATCCTATCCTCTATCCTATCCTATGCTCTATCCTATCTTATCGTCTATCCTATCCTCTATCCTATCCTATCATCTATCCTATCCTATCCTCTATCCTATCCTATCCTCTATCCTCTATCCTCTATCCTATCCTATCCTCTATCCTATCCTATCCTCTATCCTATCCTATCCTCTATCCTATCCTATCCTCTATCCTATCCTAGCCTCTATCCTATTCTATCCTCTATCCTATCCTATCCTCTATCCTATCAAATCCCCTATCCTATCCTCTATCCTATCCTATCCTCTATCCTATCCTATCCTCTATCCTATCCTATCCACTATCCTATCATATCCTCTATCCTATAATATCCTCTATCCTATCCTATCCTCTATCCAATCCTCTATCCTATCCTATCCTCTATCCTATCCTATCCTCTATCCTATCCTATCCTCTATCCTATCCTATCCTCTATCCTATCCTATCCTCTATCCTATCCTATCCTCTATCCTATCATATCCTCTATCCTATCCTATCCTCTATCCTATCCTATCCTCTATCCTATCCTATCCTCTATCCTATCCTATCCTCTATCCTATCCTATCCTCTATCCTATCCTATCCTCTATCCTATCCTATCCTCTATCCTATCCTATCCACTATCCTATAATATCCTCTATCCAATCCTATCCTCTATCCAATCCTCTATCCTATCCTATCGTCTATACTATCCTATCCTCTATCCTATCCTATCCTCTATCCTATCCTATGCTCTATCCTATCCTATCGTCTATCCTATCCTCTATCCTATCCTATCCTCTATCCTATCCTATCCTCTATCCTATCCTATCCTCTATCCTATCCTAGCCTCTATCCTATTCTATCCTCTATCCTATCCTATCCTCTATCCTATCAAATCCCCTATCCTATCCTCTATCCTATCCTATCCTCTATCCTATCCTATCCTCTATCCTATCCTATCCTCTATCCTATCCTATCCTCTATCCTATCCTATCCTCTATCCTATCCTATCCTATCCTCTATCCTATTCTATCCTCTATCCTATCCTATCCTCTATCCTATCCTATCTTCTATACTATTCTATCCTCTATCCTATCAAATCCCCTATCCTATCCTCTATCCTATCCTATCCGGTATCCTATCCAATCCTCTATCCTATCCTATCATCTATCCTCAATCCTATCCTTTCCTGTATCCTATCCAATCCTCTATCCTATCCTGTCCTCTATCCTATCCTATCCTCTATCCTATCCTATGCTCTATCCTATCTTATCGTCTATCCTATCCTCTATCCTATCCTATCATCTATCCTATCCTATCCTCTTTCCTATCCTATCCTCTATCCTCTATCCTCTATCCTATCCTATCCTCTAACCTATCCTATCCTCTATCCTATCCTATCCTCTATACTATTGTATCCTCTATCCTATCCTATCCTCTATCCTATCCTATGCTCTAGCCTATCCTATCGTCTATCCTATCCTCTATCCTATCCTATCATCTATCCTATCCTATCCTCTATCCTCAATCCTATCCTTTCCTGTATCCTATCCAATCCTCTATCCTATCCTGTCCTCTATCCTATCCTATCCTCTATCCTATCCTATGCTCTATCCTATCTTATCGTCTATCCTATCCTCTATCCTATCCTATCATCTATCCTATCCTATCCTCTATCCTATCCTATCCTCTATCCTCTATCGTCTATCCTATCCTATCCTCTATCCTATCCTATCCTCTATCCTATCCTATCCTCTATCCTATCCTATCCTCTATCCTATCCTATCCTCTATCCTATCCTATCCTCTATCCTATCCTATCCTCTATCCTATCCTATCCTCTATCCTATCCTATCCTCTATCCTATCCTATCCTATCCTCTATCCTATTCTATCCTCTATCCTATCCTATCCTCTATCCTATCCTATCTTCTATACTATTCTATCCTCTATCCTATCAAATCCCCTATCCTATCCTCTATCCTATCCTATCCGGTATCCTATCCAATCCTCTATCCTATCCTATCATCTATCCTCAATCCTATCCTTTCCTGTATCCTATCCAATCCTCTATCCTATCCTGTCCTCTATCCTATCCTATCCTCTATCCTATCCTATGCTCTATCCTATCTTATCGTCTATCCTATCCTCTATCCTATCCTATCATCTATCCTATCCTATCCTCTTTCCTATCCTATCCTCTATCCTCTATCCTCTATCCTATCCTATCCTCTAACCTATCCTATCCTCTATCCTATCCTATCCTCTATACTATTGTATCCTCTATCCTATCCTATCCTCTATCCTATCCTATGCTCTAGCCTATCCTATCGTCTATCCTATCCTCTATCCTATCCTATCATCTATCCTATCCTATCCTCTATCCTCAATCCTATCCTTTCCTGTATCCTATCCAATCCTCTATCCTATCCTGTCCTCTATCCTATCCTATCCTCTATCCTATCCTATGCTCTATCCTATCTTATCGTCTATCCTATCCTCTATCCTATCCTATCATCTATCCTATCCTATCCTCTATCCTATCCTATCCTCTATCCTCTATCGTCTATCCTATCCTATCCTCTATCCTATCCTATCCTCTATCCTATCCTATCCTCTATACTATTGTATCCTCTATCCTATCCTATCCTCTATCCTATCCTATGCTCTATCCTATCCTATCGTCTATCCTATCCTCTATCCTATCCTATCATCTATCCTATCCTATCCTCTATCCTCAATCCTATCCTTTCCTGTATCCTATCCAATCCTCTATCCTATCCTGTCCTCTATCCTATCCTATCCTCTATCCTATCCTATGCTCTATCCTATCCTATCGTCTATCCTATCCTCTATCCTATCCTATCATCTATCCTATCCTATCCTCTATCCTATCCTATCCTATCCTCTATCCTATCCCATCCTCTATCCTATCCTATCCTCTATCCTATCCTATCCTCTATCCTATCCTATCCTATATCCTATCCTATCCTCTATCCTATCATATCCTCTATCCTATCCTATCCTCTATCCTATCCTATCCTCTATCCTATCCTATCCTCTATCCTATCCTATCCTCTATCCTATCCTATCCTCTATCCTATCCTATCCACTATCCTATCATATCCTCTATCCTATAATATCCTCTATCCTATCCTATCCTCTATCCAATCCTCTATCCTATCCTATCGTCTATCCTATCCTCTATCCTATCCTATCCTCTATCCTATCCTATCCTCTATCCTATCCTAGCCTCTATCCTATTCTATCCTCTATCCTATCCTATCGTCTATCCTATCCTCTATCCTATCCTATCATCTATCCTATCCTATCCTCTATCCTATCCTATCCTATCCTCTATCCTATCCCATCCTCTATCCTATCCTATCCTCCATCCTATCCTATCCTCTATCCTATCCTATCCTATATCCTATCCTATCCTCTGTCCTATCATATCCTCTAACCTATCCTATCCTCTATCCTATCCTATCCTCTATCCTATCCTATCCTCTATCCTATCCTATCCTCTATCCTATCCTATCCTCTATCCTATCCTATCCACTATCCTATCATATCCTCTATCCTATAATATCCTCTATCCTATCCTATCCTCTATCCAATCCTCTATCCTATCCTATCGTCTATCCTATCCTCTATCCTATCCTATCCTCTATCCTATCCTATCCTCTATCCTATCCTAGCCTCTAT
The DNA here is from genome assembly GCF_050948215.1 of Halictus rubicundus. Taxonomy (NCBI): domain Eukaryota; kingdom Metazoa; phylum Arthropoda; class Insecta; order Hymenoptera; family Halictidae; genus Halictus; species Halictus rubicundus. Next base: position 260,322 of record NW_027488786.1, read on the forward strand.
CCTATTCTATCCTCTATCCTATCCTATCCTCTATCCTATCAAATCCCCTATCCTATCCTCTATCCTATCCTATCCTCTATCCTATCCTATCCTCTATCCTATCCTATCCACTATCCTATCATATCCTCTATCCTATAATATCCTCTATCCTATCCTATCCTCTATCCAATCCTCTATCCTATCCTATCCTCTATCCTATCCTATCTTCTATACTATTCTATCCTCTATCCTATCAAATCCCCTATCCTATCCTCTATCCTATCCTATCCGGTATCCTATCCAATCCTCTATCCTATCCTATCATCTATCCTCAATCCTATCCTTTCCTGTATCCTATCCAATCCTCTATCCTATCCTGTCCTCTATCCTATCCTATCCTCTATCCTATCCTATGCTCTATCCTATCTTATCGTCTATCCTATCCTCTATCCTATCCTATCATCTATCCTATCCTATCCTCTATCCTATCCTATCCTCTATCCTCTATCCTCTATCCTATCCTATCCTCTATCCTATCCTATCCTCTATCCTATCCTATCCTCTATACTATTGTATCCTCTATCCTATCCTATCCTCTATCCTATCCTATGCTCTATCCTATCCTATCGTCTATCCTATCCTCTATCCTATCCTATCATCTATCCTATCCTATCCTCTATCCTCAATCCTATCCTTTCCTGTATCCTATCCAATCCTCTATCCTATCCTGTCCTCTATCCTATCCTATCCTCTATCCTATCCTATGCTCTATCCTATCCTCTATCCTATCCTATCCTCTATCCTATCCTATCCTCTATCCTATCCTATCCTCTATCCTATCCTATCCTCTATCCTATCATATCCTCTATCCTATCCTATCCTCTATCCTATCCTATCCTCTATCCTATCCTATCCTCTATCCTATCCTATCCTCTATCCTATCCTATCCTCTATCCTATCCTATCCTCTATCCTATCCTATCCTCTATCCTATCCTATCCACTATCCTATAATATCCTCTATCCTATCCTATCCTCTATCCAATCCTCTATCCTATCCTATCGTCTATACTATCCTATCCTCTATCCTATCCTATCCTCTATCCTATCCTATCCTCTATCCTATCAAATCCCCTATCCTATCCTCTATCCTATCCTATCCTCTATCCTATCCTATCCTCTATCCTATCCTATCCTCTATCCTATCCTATCCTCTATCCTATCCTATCCTCTATCCTATCCTATCCTCTATCCTATCCTATCCTATCCTCTATCCTATTCTATCCTCTATCCTATCCTATCCTCTATCCTATCCTATCCTCTATCCTATCCTATCTTCTATACTATTCTATCCTCTATCCTATCAAATCCCCTATCCTATCCTCTATCCTATCCTATCCGGTATCCTATCCAATCCTCTATCCTATCCTATCATCTATCCTCAATCCTATCCTTTCCTGTATCCTATCCAATCCTCTATCCTATCCTGTCCTCTATCCTATCCTATCCTCTATCCTATCCTATGCTCTATCCTATCTTATCGTCTATCCTATCCTCTATCCTATCCTATCATCTATCCTATCCTATCCTCTATCCTATCCTATCCTCTATCCTCTATCGTCTATCCTATCCTATCCTCTATCCTATCCTATCCTCTATCCTATCCTATCCTCTATACTATTGTATCCTCTATCCTATCCTATCCTCTATCCTATCCTATGCTCTATCCTATCCTATCGTCTATCCTATCCTCTATCCTATCCTATCATCTATCCTATCCTATCCTCTATCCTCAATCCTATCCTTTCCTGTATCCTATCCAATCCTCTATCCTATCCTGTCCTCTATCCTATCCTATCCTCTATCCTATCCTATGCTCTATCCTATCCTATCGTCTATCCTATCCTCTATCCTATCCTATCATCTATCCTATCCTATCCTCTATCCTATCCTATCCTATCCTCTATCCTATCCTATCCTCTATCCTATCCTATCCTCTATCCTATCCTATCCTCTATCCTATCCTATCCTATATCCTATCCTATCCTCTATCCTATCATATCCTCTATCCTATCCTATCCTCTATCCTATCCTATCCTCTATCCTATCCTATCCTCTATCCTATCCTATCCTCTATCCTATCCTATCCTCTATCCTATCCTATCCACTATCCTATCATATCCTCTATCCTATAATATCCTCTATCCTATCCTATCCTCTATCCAATCCTCTATCCTATCCTATCGTCTATCCTATCCTCTATCCTATCCTATCCTCTATCCTATCCTATCCTCTATCCTATCCTAGCCTCTATCCTATTCTATCCTCTATCCTATCCTATCCTCTATCCTATCAAATCCCCTATCCTATCCTCTATCCTATCCTATCTTCTATCCTATCCTATCCTCTATCCTATCCTATCCACTATCCTATCATATCCTCTATCCTATAATATCCTCTATCCTATCCTATCCTCTATCCAATCCTCTATCCTATCCTATCCTCTATCCTATCCTATCTTCTATACTATTCTATCCTCTATCCTATCAAATCCCCTATCCTATCCTCTATCCTATCCTATCCGGTATCCTATCCAATCCTCTATCCTATCCTATCATCTATCCTCAATCCTATCCTTTCCTGTATCCTATCCAATCCTCTATCCTATCCTATCCTCTATCCTCTATCCTCTATCCTATCCTATCCTCTATCCTATCCTATGCTCTATCCTATCCTATCGTCTATCCTATCCTCTATCCTATCCTATCATCTATCCTATCCTATCCTCTATCCTATCCTATCCTCTATCCTATCCTATCCTCTATCCTATCCTATCCACTATCCTATCATATCCTCTATCCTATAATATCCTCTATCCTATCCTATCCTCTATCCAATCCTCTATCCTATCCTATCCTCTATCCTATCCTATCCTCTATCCTATCCTATCCTCTATCCTATCCTATCCTCTATCCTATCCTATCCTCTATCCTATCCTATCCTCTATCCTATCATATCCTCTATCCTATCCTATCCTCTATCCTATCCTATCCTCTATCCTATCCTATCCTCTATCCTATCCTATCCTCTATCCTATCCTATCCTCTATCCTATCCTATCCTCTATCCTATCCTATCCTCTATCCTATCCTATCCACTATCCTATAATATCCTCTATCCTATCCTATCCTCTATCCAATCCTCTATCCTATCCTATCGTCTATACTATCCTATCCTCTATCCTATCCTATCCTCTATCCTATCCTATGCTCTATCCTATCCTATCGTCTATCCTATCCTCTACCCTATCCTATCCTCTATCCTATCCTATCCTCTATCCCATCCTATCCTCTATCCTATCCTAGCCTCTATCCTATTCTATCCTCTATCCTATCCTATCCTCTATCCTATCAAATCCCCTATCCTATCCTCTATCCTATCCTATCCTCTATCCTATCCTATCCTCTATCCTATCCTATCCTCTATCCTATCCTATCCTCTATCCTATCCTATCCTCTATCCTATCCTATCCTATCCTCTATCCTATTCTATCCTCTATCCTATCCTATCCTCTATCCTATCCTATCCTCTATCCTATCCTATCTTCTATACTATTCTATCCTCTATCCTATCAAATCCCCTATCCTATCCTCTATCCTATCCTATCCTCTATCCTATCCTATCCTCTATCCTATCCTATCCTATCCTCTATCCTATTCTATCCTCTATCCTATCCTATCCTCTATCCTATCCTATCCTCTATCCTATCCTATCCTCTATCCTATCCTATCCTCTATCCTATCCTATCCTCTATCCTATCATATCCTCTATCCTATCCTATCCTCTATCCTATCCTATCCTCTATCCTATCCTATCCTCTATCCTATCCTATCCTCTATCCTATCCTATCCTCTATCCTATCCTATCCTCTATCCTATCCTATCCTCTATCCTATCCTATCCACTATCCTATAATATCCTCTATCCTATCCTATCCTCTATCCAATCCTCTATCCTATCCTATCGTCTATACTATCCTATCCTCTATCCTATCCTATCCTCTATCCTATCCTATGCTCTATCCTATCCTATCGTCTATCCTATCCTCTACCCTATCCTATCCTCTATCCTATCCTATCCTCTATCCCATCCTATCCTCTATCCTATCCTAGCCTCTATCCTATTCTATCCTCTATCCTATCCTATCCTCTATCCTATCAAATCCCCTATCCTATCCTCTATCCTATCCTATCCTCTATCCTATCCTATCCTCTATCCTATCCTATCCTCTATCCTATCCTATCCTCTATCCTATCCTATCCTATCCTCTATCCTATTCTATCCTCTATCCTATCCTATCCTCTATCCTATCCTATCCTCTATCCTATCCTATCTTCTATACTATTCTATCCTCTATCCTATCAAATCCCCTATCCTATCCTCTATCCTATCCTATCCGGTATCCTATCCAATCCTCTATCCTATCCTATCATCTATCCTCAATCCTATCCTTTCCTGTATCCTATCCAATCCTCTATCCTATCCTGTCCTCTATCCTATCCTATCCTCTATCCTATCCTATGCTCTATCCTATCTTTTCGTCTATCCTATCCTCTATCCTATCCTATCATCTATCCTATCCTATCCTCTTTCCTATCCTATCCTCTATCCTCTATCCTCTATCCCATCCTATCCTCTATCCTATCCTATCCTCTATCCTATCCTATCCTCTATCCTATCCTATCCTCTATACTATTGTATCCTCTATCCTATCCTATCCTCTATCCTATCCTATGCTCTAGCCTATCCTATCGTCTATCCTATCCTCTATCCTATCCAATCATCTATCCTATCCTATCTTCTATCCTCAATCCTATCCTTTCCTGTATCCTATCCAATCCTCTATCCTATCCTGTCCTCTATCCTATCCTATCCTCTATCCTATCCTATGCTCTATCCTATCTTATCGTCTATCCTATCCTCTATCCTATCCTATCCTCTATCCTATCCTATCCTCTATACTATTGTATCCTCTATCCTATCCTATCCTCTATCCTATCCTATGCTCTATCCTATCCTATCGTCTATCCTATCCTCTATCCTATCCTATCATCTATCCTATCCTATCCTCTATCCTCAATCCTATCCTTTCCTGTATCCTATCCAATCCTCTATCCTATCCTGTCCTCTATCCTATCCTATCCTCTATCCTATCCTGTGCTGTATCCTATCCTATCCTCTATCCTATCCTATCCTGTATCCTATCCTATCCTCTATCCTATCATATCCTCTATCCTATAATATCCTCTATCCTGTCCTATCCTCTATCCAATCCTCTATCCTATCCTATCCTCTATCCTATCCTCTATCCTATCCTATCCTCTATCCTATCCAATCCTCTATCCTATCCTATCCTCTATCCTATCCTATCCTCTATCCTATCCTATCCACTATCCTATAATATCCTCTATCCTATCCTATCCTCTATCCAATCCTCTATCCTATCCTATCGTCTATACTATCCTATCCTCTATCCTATCCTATCCTCTATCCTATCCTATGCTCTATCCTATCCTATCGTCTATCCTATCCTCTATCCTATCCTATCCTCTATCCTATCCTATCCTCTATCCTATCCTATCCTCTATCCTATCCTAGCCTCTATCCTATTCTATCCTCTATCCTATCCTATCCTCTATCCTATCAAATCCCCTATCCTATCCTCTATCCTATCCTATCCTCTATCCTATCCTATCCTCTATCCTATCCTATCCTCTATCCTATCCTATCCTCTATCCTATCCTATCCTCTATCCTATCCTATCCTATCCTCTATCCTATTCTATCCTCTATCCTATCCTATCCTCTATCCTATCCTATCCTCTATCCTATCCTATCTTCTATACTATTCTATCCTCTATCCTATCAAATCCCCTATCCTATCCTCTATCCTATCCTATCCGGTATCCTATCCAATCCTCTATCCTATCCTATCATCTATCCTCAATCCTATCCTTTCCTGTATCCTATCCAATCCTCTATCCTATCCTGTCCTCTATCCTATCCTATCCTCTATCCTATCCTATGCTCTATCCTATCTTATCGTCTATCCTATCCTCTATCCTATCCTATCATCTATCCTATCCTATCCTCTTTCCTATCCTATCCTCTATCCTCTATCCTCTATCCTATCCTATCCTCTATCCTATCCTATCCTCTATCCTATCCTATCCTCTATACTATTGTATCCTCTATCCTATCCTATCCTCTATCCTATCCTATGCTCTAGCCTATCCTATCGTCTATCCTATCCTCTATCCTATCCTATCATCTATCCTATCCTATCCTCTATCCTCAATCCTATCCTTTCCTGTATCCTATCCAATCCTCTATCCTATCCTGTCCTCTATCCTATCCTATCCTCTATCCTATCTTATCGTCTATCCTATCCTCTATCCTATCCTATCATCTATCCTATCCTATCCTCTATCCTATCCTATCCTCTATCCTCTATCGTCTATCCTATCCTATCCTCTATCCTATCCTATCCTCTATCCTATCCTATCCTCTATACTATTGTATCCTCTATCCTATCCTATCCTCTATCCTATCCTATGCTCTATCCTATCCTATCGTCTATCCTATCCTCTATCCTATCCTATCATCTATCCTATCCTATCCTCTATCCTCAATCCTATCCTTTCCTGTATCCTATCCAATCCTCTATCCTATCCTGTCCTCTATCCTATCCTATCCTCTATCCTATCCTATGCTCTATCCTATCCTATCGTCTATCCTATCCTCTATCCTATCCTATCATCTATCCTATCCTATCCTCTATCCTATCCTATCCTATCCTCTATCCTATCCTATCCTCTATCCTATCCTATCCTCTATCCTATCCTATCCTCTATCCTATCCTATCCTATATCCTATCCTATCCTCTATCCTATCATATCCTCTATCCTATCCTATCCTCTATCCTATCCTATCCTCTATCCTATCCTATCCTCTATCCTATCCTATCCTCTATCCTATCCTATCCTCTATCCTATCCTATCCACTATCCTATCATATCCTCTATCCTATAATATCCTCTATCCTATCCTATCCTCTATCCAATCCTCTATCCTATCCTATCGTCTATCCTATCCTCTATCCTATCCTATCCTCTATCCTATCCTATCCTCTATCCTATCCTAGCCTCTATCCTATTCTATCCTCTATCCTATCCTATCCTCTATCCTATCAAATCCCCTATCCTATCCTCTATCCTATCCTATCCTCTATCCTATCAAATCCCCTATCCTATCCTCTATCCTATCCTATCCTCTATCCTATCCTATCCTCTATCCTATCCTATCCACTATCCTATCATATCCTCTATCCTATAATATCCTCTATCCTATCCTATCCTCTATCCAATCCTCTATCCTATCCTATCCTCTATCCTATCCTATCCGGTATCCTATCCAATCCTCTATCCTATCCTATCATCTATCCTCAATCCTATCCTTTCCTGTATCCTATCCAATCCTCTATCCTATCCTGTCCTCTATCCTATCCTATCCTCTATCCTATCCTATGCTCTATCCTATCTTATCGTCTATCCTATCCTCTATCCTATCCTATCATCTATCCTATCCTATCCTCTATCCTATCCTATCCTCTATCCTCTATCCTCTATCCTATCCTATCCTCTATCCTATCCTATCCTCTATCCTATCCTATCCTCTATACTATTGTATCCTCTATCCTATCCTATCCTCTATCCTATCCTATGCTCTATCCTATCCTATCGTCTATCCTATCCTCTATCCTATCCTATCATCTATCCTATCCTATCCTCTATCCTCAATCCTATCCTTTCCTGTATCCTATCCAATCCTCTATCCTATCCTGTCCTCTATCCTATCCTATCCTCTATCCTATCCTATGCTCTATCCTATCCTATCGTCTATCCTATCCTCTATCCTATACTATCATCTATCCTATCCTATCCTCTATCCTATCCTATCCTCTATCCTATCCTATCCTCTATCCTATCCTATCCACTATCCTATCATATCCTCTATCCTATAATATCCTCTATCCTATCCTATCCTCTATCCAATCCTCTATCCTATCCTATCCTCTATCCTATCCTATCCTCTATCCTATCCTATCCTCTATCCTATCCTATCCTCTATCCTATCCTATCCTCTATCCTATCCTATCCTCTATCCTATCATATCCTCTATCCTATCCTATCCTCTATCCTATCCTATCCTCTATCCTATCCTATCCTCTATCCTATCCTATCCTCTATCCTATCCTATCCTCTATCCTATCCTATCCTCTATCCTATCCTATCCTCTATCCTATCCTATCCACTATCCTATAATATCCTCTATCCTATCCTATCCTCTATCCAATCCTCTATCCTATCCTATCGTCTATACTATCCTATCCTCTATCCTATCCTATGCTCTATCCTATCCTATCCTCTATCCTATCCTATCCTCTATCCTATCCTATCCTCTATCCTATCCTAGCCTCTATCCTATTCTATCCTCTATCCTATCCTATCCTCTATCCTATCAAATCCCCTATCCTATCCTCTATCCTATCCTATCCTCTATCCTATCCTATCCTCTATCCTATCCTATCCTCTATCCTATCCTATCCTCTATCCTATCCTATCCTATCCTCTATCCTATTCTATCCTCTATCCTATCCTATCCTCTATCCTATCCTATCCTCTATCCTATCCTATCCTCTATCCTATCCTATCCTCTATCCTATCCTATCCTCTATCCTATCCTATCCTCTATCCTATCCTATCCTATCCTCTATCCTATTCTATCCACTATCCTATAATATCCTCTATCCTATCCTATCCTCTATCCAATCCTCTATCCTATCCTATCGTCTATACTATCCTATCCTCTATCCTATCCTATCCTCTATCCTATCCTATGCTCTATCCTATCCTATCGTCTATCCTATCCTCTATCCTATCCTATCCTCTATCCTATCCTATCCTCTATCCTATCCTATCCTCTATCCTATCCTAGCCTCTATCCTATTCTATCCTCTATCCTATCCTATCCTCTATCCTATCAAATCCCCTATCCTATCCTCTATCCTATCCTATCCTCTATCCTATCCTATCCTCTATCCTATCCTATCCTCTATCCTATCCTATCCTCTATCCTATCCTATCCTCTATCCTATCCTATCCTATCCTCTATCCTATTCTATCCTCTATCCTATCCTATCCTCTATCCTATCCTATCCTCTATCCTATCCTATCTTCTATACTATTCTATCCTCTATCCTATCAAATCCCCTATCCTATCCTCTATCCTATCCTATCCGGTATCCTATCCAATCCTCTATCCTATCCTATCATCTATCCTCAATCCTATCCTTTCCTGTATCCTATCCAATCCTCTATCCTATCCTGTCCTCTATCCTATCCTATCCTCTATCCTATCCTATGCTCTATCCTATCTTATCGTCTATCCTATCCTCTATCCTATCCTATCATCTATCCTATCCTATCCTCTTTCCTATCCTATCCTCTATCCTCTATCCTCTATCCTATCCTATCCTCTATCCTATCCTATCCTCTATCCTATCCTATCCTCTATACTATTGTATCCTCTATCCTATCCTATCCTCTATCCTATCCTATGCTCTAGCCTATCCTATCGTCTATCCTATCCTCTATCCTATCCTATCATCTATCCTATCCTATCCTCTATCCTCAATCCTATCCTTTCCTGTATCCTATCCAATCCTCTATCCTATCCTGTCCTCTATCCTATCCTATCCTCTATCCTATCCTATGCTCTATCCTATCTTATCGTCTATCCTATCCTCTATCCTATCCTATCATCTATCCTATCCTATCCTCTATCCTCAATCCTATCCTCTATCCTCTATCGTCTATCCTATCCTATCCTCTATCCTATCCTATCCTCTATCCTATCCTATCCTCTATACTATTGTATCCTCTATCCTATCCTATCCTCTATCCTATCCTATGCTCTATCCTATCCTATCGTCTATCCTATCCTCTATCCTATCCTATCATCTATCCTATCCTATCCTCTATCCTCAATCCTATCCTTTCCTGTATCCTATCCAATCCTCTATCCTATCCTGTCCTCTATCCTATCCTATCCTCTATCCTATCCTATGCTCTATCCTATCCTATCGTCTATCCTATCCTCTATCCTATCCTATCATCTATCCTATCCTATCCTCTATCCTATCCTATCCTATCCTCTATCCTATCCTATCCTCTATCCTATCCTATCCTCTATCCTATCCTATCCTCTATCCTATCCTATCCTCTATCCTATCCTATCCTCTATCCTATCCTATCCTCTATCCTATCCTATCCTCTATCCTATCCTATCCACTATCCTATCATATCCTCTATCCTATAATATCCTCTATCCTATCCTATCCTCTATCCAATCCTCTATCCTATCCTATCGTCTATCCTATCCTCTATCCTATCCTATCCTCTATCCTATCCTATCCTCTATCCTATCCTAGCCTCTATCCTATTCTATCCTCTATCGTATCCTATCCTCTATCCTATCAAATCCCCTATCCTATCCTCTATCCTATCCTATCCTCTATCCTATCCTATCCTCTATCCTATCCTATCCACTATCCTATCATATCCTCTATCCTATAATATCCTCTATCCTATCCTATCCTCTATCCAATCCTCTATCCTATCCTATCCTCTATCCTATCCTATCCGGTATCCTATCCAATCCTCTATCCTATCCTATCATCTATCCTCAATCCTATCCTTTCCTGTATCCTATCCAATCCTCTATCCTATCCTGTCCTCTATCCTATCCTATCCTCTATCCTATCCTATGCTCTATCCTATCTTATCGTCTATCCTATCCTCTATCCTATCCTATCATCTATCCTATCCTATCCTCTATCCTATCCTATCCTCTATCCTCTATCCTCTATCCTATCCTATCCTCTATCCTATCCTATCCTCTATCCTATCCTATCCTCTATACTATTGTATCCTCTATCCTATCCTATCCTCTATCCTATCCTATGCTCTATCCTATCCTATCGTCTATCCTATCCTCTATCCTATCCTATCATCTATCCTATCCTATCCTCTATCCTCAATCCTATCCTTTCCTGTATCCTATCCAATCCTCTATCCTATCCTGTCCTCTATCCTATCCTATCCTCTATCCTATCCTATGCTCTATCCTATCCTATCGTCTATCCTATCCTCTATCCTATCCTATCATCTATCCTATCCTATCCTCTATCCTATCCTATCCTCTATCCTATCCTATCCTCTATCCTATCAAATCCACTATCCTATCATATCCTCTATCCTATAATATCCTCTATCCTATCCTATCCTCTATCCAATCCTCTATCCTATCCTATCCTCTATCCTATCCTATCCTCTATCCTATCCTATCCTCTATCCTATCCTATCCTCTATCCTATCCTATCCTCTATCCTATCCTATCCTCTATCCTATCATATCCTCTATCCTATCCTATCCTCTATCCTATCCTATCCTCTATCCTATCCTATCCTCTATCCTATCCTATCCTCTATCCTATCCTATCCTCTATCCTATCCTATCCTCTATCCTATCCTATCCACTATCCTATAATATCCTCTATCCTATCCTATCCTCTATCCAATCCTCTATCCTATCCTATCGTCTATACTATCCTATCCTCTATCCTATCCTATGCTCTATCCTATCCTATCCTCTATCCTATCCTATCCTCTATCCTATCCTATCCTCTATCCTATCCTAGCCTCTATCCTATTCTATCCTCTATCCTATCCTATCCTCTATCCTATCAAATCCCCTATCCTATCCTCTATCCTATCCTATCCTCTATCCTATCCTATCCTCTATCCTATCCTATCCTCTATCCTATCCTATCCTCTATCCTATCCTATCCTATCCTCTATCCTATTCTATCCTCTATCCTATCATATCCTCTATCCTATCCTATCCTCTATCCTATCCTATCTTCTATACTATTCTATCCTCTATCCTATCAAATCCCCTATCCTATCCTCTATCCTATCCTATCCGGTATCCTATCCAATCCTCTATCCTATCCTATCATCTATCCTCAATCCTATCCTTTCCTGTATCCTATCCAATCCTCTATCCTATCCTGTCCTCTATCCTATCCTATCCTCTATCCTATCCTATGCTCTATCCTATCTTATCGTCTATCCTATCCTCTATCCTATCCTATCATCTATCCTATCCTATCCTCTTTCCTATCCTATCCTCTATCCTCTATCCTCTATCCTATCCTATCCTCTATCCTATCCTATCCTCTATCCTATCCTATCCTCTATACTATTGTATCCTCTATCCTATCCTATCCTCTATCCTATCCTATGCTCTAGCCTATCCTATCGTCTATCCTATCCTCTATCCTATCCTATCATCTATCCTATCCTATCCTCTATCCTCAATCCTATCCTTTCCTGTATCCTATCCAATCCTCTATCCTATCCTGTCCTCTATCCTATCCTATCCTCTATCCTATCCTATGCTCTATCCTATCTTATCGTCTATCCTATCCTCTATCCTATCCTATCATCTATCCTATCCTATCCTCTATCCTATCCTATCCTCTATCCTCTATCGTCTATCCTATCCTATCCTCTATCCTATCCTATCCTCTATCCTATCCTATCCTCTATACTATTGTATCCTCTATCCTATCCTATGCTCTATCCTATCCTATCGTCTTTCCTATCCTCTATCCTATCCTATCATCTATCCTATCCTATCCTCTATCCTCAATCCTATCCTTTCCTGTATCCTATCCAATCCTCTACCCTATCCTGTCCTCTATCCTATCCTATCCTCTATCCTATCCTATGCTCTATCCTATCCTATCGTCTATCCTATCCTCTATCCTATCCTATCATCTATCCTATCCTATCCTCTATCCTATCCTATCCTATCCTCTATCCTATCCTATCCTCTATCCTATCCTATCCTCTATCCTATCCTATCCTCTATCCTATCCTATCCTATATCCTATCCTATCCTCTATCCTATCATATCCTCTATCCTATCCTATCCTCTATCCTATCCTATCCTCTATCCTATCCTATCCTCTATCCTATCCTATCCTCTATCCTATCCTATCCTCTATCCTATCCTATCCACTATCCTATCATATCCTCTATCCTATAATATCCTCTATCCTATCCTATCCTCTATCCAATCCTCTATCCTATCCTATCGTCTATCCTATCCTCTATCCTATCCTATCCTCTATCCTATCCTATCCTCTATCCTATCCTAGCCTCTATCCTATTCTATCCTCTATCCTATCCTATCCTCTATCCTATCAAATCCCCTATCCTATCCTCTATCCTATCCTATCCTCTATCCTATCCTATCCTCTATCCTATCCTATCCACTATCCTATCATATCCTCTATCCTATAATATCCTCTATCCTATCCTATGCTCTATCCAATCCTCTATCCTATCCTATCCTCTATCCTATCCTATCTTCTATACTATTCTATCCTCTATCCTATCAAATCCCCTATCCTATCCTCTATCCTATCCTATCCGGTATCCTATCCAATCCTCTATCCTATCCTATCATCTATCCTCAATCCTATCCTTTCCTGTATCCTATCCAATCGTCTATCCTATCCTGTCCTCTATCCTATCCTATCCTCTATCCTATCCTATGCTCTATCCTATCTTATCGTCTATCCTATCCTCTATCCTATCCTATCATCTATCCTATCCTATCCTCTATCCTATCCTATCCTCTATCCTCTATCCTCTATCCTATCCTATCCTCTATCCTATCCTATCCTCTATCCTATCCTATCCTCTATACTATTGTATCCTCTATCCTATCCTATCCTCTATCCTATCCTATGCTCTATCCTATCCTATCGTCTATCCTATCCTCTATCCTATCCTATCATCTATCCTATCCTATCCTCTATCCTCAATCCTATCCTTTCCTGTATCCTATCCAATCCTCTATCCTATCCTGTCCTCTATCCTATCCTATCCTCTATAGTATCCTATCCTCTATACTATCCTATCCTCTATCCTATCCTATCCTCTATCCTATCCTATGCTCTATCCTATCCTATCGTCTATCCTATCCTCTATCCTATCCTATCATCTATCCTATCCTATCCTATCCTCTATCCTATCCTATCCTCTATCCTATCCTATCCTCTATCCTATCCTATCCTATATCCTATCCTATCCTCTATCCTATCCTATCCTATCCTCTATCCTATCCTATCCTCTATCCTATCCTATCCTCTATCCTATCCTATCCTCTATCCTATCCTATCCTATATCCTATCCTATCCTCTATCCTATCATATCCTCTATCCTATCCTATCCTCTATCCTATCCTATCCTCTATCCTATCCTATCCTCTATCCTATCCTATCCTCTATCCTATCCTATCCTCTATCCTATCCTATCCACTATCCTATCATATCCTCTATCCTATAATATCCTCTATCCTATCCTATCCTCTATCCAATCCTCTATCCTATCCTATCGTCTATCCTATCCTCTATCCTATCCTATCCTCTATCCTATCCTATCCTCTATCCTATCCTAGCCTCTATCCTATTCTATCCTCTATCCTATCCTATCCTCTATCCTATCAAATCCCCTATCCTATCCTCTATCCTATCCTATCCTCTATCCTATCCTATCCTCTATCCTATCCTATCCACTATCCTATCATATCCTCTATCCTATAATATCCTCTATCCTATCCTATGCTCTATCCAATCCTCTATCCTATCCTATCCTCTATCCTATCCTATCCGGTATCCTATCCAATCCTCTATCCTATCCTATCATCTATCCTCAATCCTATCCTTTCCTGTATCCTATCCAATCCTCTATCCTATCCTGTCCTCTATCCTATCCTATCCTCTATCCTATCCTATGCTCTATCCTATCTTATCGTCTATCCTATCCTCTATCCTATCCTATCATCTATCCTATCCTATCCTCTATCCTATCCTATCCTCTATCCTCTATCCTCTATCCTATCCTATCCTCTATCCTATCCTATCCTCTATCCTATCCTATCGTCTATACTATCCTATCCTCTATCCTATCCTATCCTCTATCCTATCCTATGCTCTATCCTATCCTATCGTCTTTCCTATCCTCTATCCTATCCTATCATCTATCCTATCCTATCCTCTATCCTCAATCCTATCCTTTCCTGTATCCTATCCAATCCTCTATCCTATCCTGTCCTCTATCCTATCCTATCCTCTATAGTATCCTATCCTCTATACTATCCTATCCTCTATCCTATCCTATCCTCTATCCTATCCTATGCTCTATCCTATCCTATCGTCTATCCTATCCTCTATCCTATCCTATCATCTATCCTATCCTATCCTATCCTCTATCCTATCCTATCCTCTATCCTATCCTATCCTCTATCCTATCCTATCCTATATCCTATCCTATCCTCTATCCTATCATATCCTCTATCCTATCCTATCCTCTATCCTATCCTATCCTCTATCCTATCCTATCCTCTATCCTATCCTATCCTCTATCCTATCCTATCCTCTATCCTATAATATCCTCTATCCTATCCTATCCTCTATCCAATCCTCTATCCTATCCTATCGTCTATACTATCCTATCCTCTATCCTATCCTATCCTCTATCCTATGCTATGCTCTATCCTATCCTATCGTCTATCCTATCCTCTATTCAATCCTCTATCCTATCCTATCCTATCCTCTATCCTATCCTATCTTCTATACTATTCTATCCTCTATCCTATCAAATCCCCTATCCTATCCTCTATCCTATCCTATCCGGTATCCTATCCAATCCTCAATCCTATCCTATCATCTATCCTCAATCCTATCCTTTCCTGTATCCTATCCAATCCTCTATCCTATCCTGTCCTCTGTCCTATCCTATCCTCTATCCTATCCTATGCTCTATCCTATCTTATCGTCTATCCTATCCTCTATCCTATCCTATCATCTATCCTATCCTATCCTCTATCCTATCCTATCCTCTATCCTCTATCCTCTATCCTCTATCCTATCCTATCCTCTATCCTATCCTATCCTCTATCCTATCCTATCCTCTATCCTATCCTATCCTCTATCCTATCCTAGCCTCTATCCTATTCTATCCTCCATCCTATCCTATCCTCTATCCTATCAAATCCCCTATCCTATCCTCTATCCTATCCTATCCTCTATCCTATCCTATCCACTATCCTATCATATCCTCTATCCTATAATATCCTCTATCCTATCCTATCCTCTATCCAATCCTCTATCCTATCCTATCCTCTATCCTATCCTATGCTCTATCCTATCTTATCGTCTATCCTATCCTCTATCCAATCCTATCATCTATCCTATCCTATCCTCTATCCTATCCTATCCTCTATCCTATCCTATCCTCTATCCTATCCTATCCTCTATAGTATCCTATCCTCTATACTATCCTATACTCTATCCTATCCTATCCTCTATCCTATCCTATGCTCTATCCTATCCTATCGTCTATCCTATCCTCTATCCTATCCTATCATCTATCCTATCCTATCCTATCCTCTATCCTATCCTATCCTCTATCCTATCCTATCCTCTATCCTATCCTATCCTATCCTCTATCCTATCCTATCCTCTATCCTATCCTATCCTCTATCCTATCCTATCCTCTATCCTATCCTATCCTCTATCCTATCCTATCCTCTATCCTATCCTATCCTCTATCCTATCCTAGCCTCTATCCTATTCTATCCTCCATCCTATCCTATCCTCTATCCTATCAAATCCCCTATCCTATCCTCTATCCTATCCTATCCTCTATCCTATCCTATCCTCTATCCTATCCTATCCTCTATACTATCCTATCCTCTATCCTATCCTATCCTCTATCCTATCCTATCCACTATCCTATAATATCCTCTATCCTATCCTATCCTCTATCCAATCCTCTATCCTATCCTATCGTCTATACTATCCTATCCTCTATCCTATCCTATCCTCTATCCTATCCTATGCTCTATCCTATCCTATCGTCTATCCTATCCTCTATCCTATCCTATCCTCTATCCTATCCTATCCTCTATCCTATCCTATCCTCTATCCTATCCTAGCCTCTATCCTATTCTATCCTCTATCCTATCCTATCCTCTATCCTATCAAATCCCCTATCCTATCCTCTATCCTATCCTATCCTCTATCCTATCCTATCCTCTATCCTATCCTATCCTGTATCCTATCCTATCCTCTATCCTATCCTATCCTATCCTCTATCCTATCCTATCCTCTATCCTATCCTATCCTCTATCCTATCCTATCCTCTATCCTATCCTATCTTCTATACTATTCTATCCTCTATCCTATCAAATCCCCTATCCTATCCTCTATCCTATCCTATCCGGTATCCTATCCAATCCTCTATCCTATCCTATCATCTATCCTCAATCCTATCCTTTCCTGTATCCTATCCAATCCTCTATCCTATCCTGTCCTCTATCCTATCCTATCCTCTATCCTATCCTATGCTCTATCCTATCTTATCGTCTATCCTATCCCCTATCCTATCCTATCATCTATCCTATCCTATCCTCTTTCCTATCCTATCCTCTATCCTCTATCCTCTATCCTATCCTATCCTCTATTCTATCCTATCCTCTATCCTATCCTATCCACTATACTATTGTATCCTCTATCCTATCCTATCCTCTATCCTATCCTATGCTCTAGCCTATCCTATCGTCTATCCTATCCTCTATCCTATCCTATCATCTATCCTATCCTATCCTCTATCCTCAATCCTATCCTTTCCTGTATCCTATCCAATCCTCTATCCTATCCTGTCCTCTATCCTATCCTATCCTCTATCCTATCCTATGCTCTATCCTATCTTATCGTCTATCCTATCCTCTATCCTATCCTATCATCTATCCTATCCTATCCTCTATCCTATCCTATCCTCTATCCTCTATCGTCTATCCTATCCTATCCTCTATCCTATCCTATCCTCTATCCTATCCTATCCTCTATACTATTGTATCCTCTATCCTATCCTATCCTCTATCCTATCCTATGCTCTATCCTATCCTATCGTCTATCCTATCCTCTATCCTATCCTATCATCTATCCTATCCTATCCTCTATCCTCAATCCTATCCTTTCCTGTATCCTATCCAATCCTCTATCCTATCCTGTCCTCTATCCTATCCTATCCTCTATCCTATCCTATGCTCTATCCTATCCTATCGTCTATCCTATCCTCTATCCTATCCTAACATCTATCCTATCCTATCCTCTATCCTATCCTATCCTATGCTCTATCCTATCCTATCCTCTATCCTATCCTATCCTCTATCCTATCCTATCCTCTATCCTATCCTATCCTATCCTATATCCTATCCTATCCTCTATCCTATCATATCCTCTATCCTATCCTATCCTCTATCCTATCCTATCCTCTATCCTATCCTATCCTCTATCCTATCCTATCCTCTATCCTATCCTATCCACTATCCTATCATATCCTCTATCCTATAATATCCTCTATCCTATCCTATCCTCTATCCAATCCTCTATCCTATCCTATCATCTATCCTCAATCCTATCCTTTCCTGTATCCTATCCAATCCTCTATCCTATCCTGTCCTCTATCCTATCCTATCCTCTATCCTATCCTATGCTCTATCCTATCTTATCGTCTATCCTATCCCCTATCCTATCCTATCATCTATCCTATCCTATCCTCTTTCCTATCCTATCCTCTATCCTCTATCCTCTATCCTATCCTATCCTCTATCCTATCCTATCCTCTATCCTATCCTATCCTCTATCCTATCCTATCCACTATACTATTGTATCCTCTATCCTATCCTATCCTCTATCCTATCCTATGCTCTAGCCTATCCTATCGTCTATCCTATCCTCTATCCTATCCTATCATCTATCCTATCCTATCCTCTATCCTCAATCCTATCCTTTCCTGTATCCTATCCAATCCTCTATCCTATCCTGTCCTCTATCCTATCCTATCCTCTATCCTATCCTATGCTCTATCCTATCTTATCGTCTATCCTATCCTCTATCCTATCCTATCATCTATCCTATCCTATCCTCTATCCTATCCTATCCTCTATCCTCTATCGTCTATCCTATCCTATCCTCTATCCTATCCTATCCTCTATCCTATCCTATCCTCTATACTATTGTATCCTCTATCCTATCCTATCCTCTATCCTATCCTATGCTCTATCCTATCCTATCGTCTATCCT
The DNA here is from genome assembly GCF_050948215.1 of Halictus rubicundus. Classification (NCBI taxonomy): domain Eukaryota; kingdom Metazoa; phylum Arthropoda; class Insecta; order Hymenoptera; family Halictidae; genus Halictus; species Halictus rubicundus. The sequence goes on from NW_027488786.1 coordinate 279,642, forward strand.
ATCCTCTATCCTATCCTATCATCTATCCTATCCTATCCTCTATCCTCAATCCTATCCTTTCCTGTATCCTATCCAATCCTCTATCCTATCCTGTCCTCTATCCTATCCTATCCTCTATCCTATCCTATGCTCTATCCTATCCTATCGTCAATCCTATCCTCTATCCTATCCTATCATCTATCCTATCCTATCCTCTATCCTATCCTATCCTATGCTCTATCCTATCCTATCCTCTATCCTATCCTATCCTCTATCCTATCCTATCCTCTATCCTATCCTATCCTATCCTATATCCTATCCTATCCTCTATCCTATCATATCCTCTATCCTATCCTATCCTCTATCCTATCCTATCCTCTATCCTATCCTATCCTCTATCCTATCCTATCCTCTATCCTATCCTATCCACTATCCTATCATATCCTCTATCCTATAATATCCTCTATCCTATCCTATCCTCTATCCAATCCTCTATCCTATCCTATCGTCTATCCTATCCTCTATCCTATCCTATCCTCTATCCTATCCTATCCTCTATCCTATCCTAGCCTCTACCCTATTCTATCCTCTATCCTATCCTATCCTCTATCCTATCAAATCCCCTATCCTATCCTCTATCCTATCCTATCCTCTATCCTATCCTATCCTCTATCCTATCCTATCCACTATCCTATCATATCCTCTATCCTATAATATCCTCTATCCTATCCTATCCTCTATCCTCTATCCTCTATCCTATCCTATCCTCTATCCTATCCTATCCTCTATCCTATCCTATCCTCTATACTATTGTATCCTCTATCCTATCCTATCCTCTATCCTATCCTATGCTCTATCCTATCCTATCGTCTATCCTATCCTCTATCCTATCCTATCATCTATCCTATCCTATCCTCTATCCTCAATCCTATCCTTTCCTGTATCCTATCCAATCCTCTATCCTATCCTGTCCTCTATCCTATCCTATCCTCTATCCTATCCTATGCTCTATCCTATCCTATCGTCTATCCTATCCTCTATCCTATCCTATCATCTATCCTATCCTATCCTCTATCCTATCCTATCCTCTATCCTCTATCCTATCATATCCTCTATCCTATCCTATCCTCTATAGTATCCTATCCTCTATACTATCCTATCCTCTATCCTATCCTATCCTCTATCCTATCCTATGCTCTATCCTATCCTATCGTCTATCCTATCCTCTATCCTATCCTATCATCTATCCTATCCTATCCTATCCTCTATCCTATCCTATCCTCTATCCTATCCTATCCTCTATCCTATCCTATCCTCTATCCTATCCTATCCTGTATCCTATCCTATCCTCTATCCTATCCTATCCTATCCTCTATCCTATCCTATCCTCTATCCTATCCTATCCTCTATCCTATCCTATCCTCTATCCTATCCTATCTTCTATACTATTCTATCCTCTATCCTATCAAATCCCCTATCCTATCCTCTATCCTATCCTATCCGGTATCCTATCCAATCCTCTATCCTATCCTATCATCTATCCTCAATCCTATCCTTTCCTGTATCCTATCCAATCCTCTATCCTATCCTGTCCTCTATCCTATCCTATCCTCTATCCTATCCTATGCTCTATCCTATCTTATCGTCTATCCTATCCCCTATCCTATCCTATCATCTATCCTATCCTATCCTCTTTCCTATCCTATCCTCTATCCTCTATCCTCTATCCTATCCTATCCTCTATTCTATCCTATCCTCTATCCTATCCTATCCACTATACTATTGTATCCTCTATCCTATCCTATCCTCTATCCTATCCTATGCTCTAGCCTATCCTATCGTCTATCCTATCCTCTATCCTATCCTATCATCTATCCTATCCTATCCTCTATCCTCAATCCTATCCTTTCCTGTATCCTATCCAATCCTCTATCCTATCCTGTCCTCTATCCTATCCTATCCTCTATCCTATCCTATGCTCTATCCTATCTTATCGTCTATCCTATCCTCTATCCTATCCTATCATCTATCCTATCCTATCCTCTATCCTATCCCATCCTCTATCCTCTATCGTCTATCCTATCCTATCCTCTATCCTATCCTATCCTCTATCCTATCCTATCCTCTATACTATTGTATCCTCTATCCTATCCTATCCTCTATCCTATCCTATGCTCTATCCTATCCTATCGTCTATCCTATCCTCTATCCTATCCTATCATCTATCCTATCCTATCCTCTATCCTCAATCCTATCCTTTCCTGTATCCTATCCAATCCTCTATCCTATCCTGTCCTCTATCCTATCCTATCCTCTATCCTATCCTATGCTCTATCCTATCCTATCGTCTATCCTATCCTCTATCCTATCCTAACATCTATCCTATCCTATCCTCTATCCTATCCTATCCTATGCTCTATCCTATCCTATCCTCTATCCTATCCTATCCTCTATCCTATCCTATCCTCTATCCTATCCTATCCTATCCTATATCCTATCCTATCCTCTATCCTATCATATCCTCTATCCTATCCTATCCTCTATCCTATCCTATCCTCTATCCTATCCTATCCTCTATCCTATCCTATCCTCTATCCTATCCTATCCACTATCCTATCATATCCTCTATCCTATAATATCCTCTATCCTATCCTATCCTCTATCCAATCCTCTATCCTATCCTATCATCTATCCTCAATCCTATCCTTTCCTGTATCCTATCCAATCCTCTATCCTATCCTGTCCTCTATCCTATCCTATCCTCTATCCTATCCTATGCTCTATCCTATCTTATCGTCTATCCTATCCCCTATCCTATCCTATCATCTATCCTATCCTATCCTCTTTCCTATCCTATCCTCTATCCTCTATCCTCTATCCTATCCTATCCTCTATCCTATCCTATCCTCTATCCTATCCTATCCTCTATCCTATCCTATCCACTATACTATTGTATCCTCTATCCTATCCTATCCTCTATCCTATCCTATGCTCTAGCCTATCCTATCGTCTATCCTATCCTCTATCCTATCCTATCATCTATCCTATCCTATCCTCTATCCTCAATCCTATCCTTTCCTGTATCCTATCCAATCCTCTATCCTATCCTGTCCTCTATCCTATCCTATCCTCTATCCTATCCTATGCTCTATCCTATCTTATCGTCTATCCTATCCTCTATCCTATCCTATCATCTATCCTATCCTATCCTCTATCCTATCCTATCCTCTATCCTCTATCGTCTATCCTATCCTATCCTCTATCCTATCCTATCCTCTATCCTATCCTATCCTCTATACTATTGTATCCTCTATCCTATCCTATCCTCTATCCTATCCTATGCTCTATCCTATCCTATCGTCTATCCTATCCTCTATCCTATCCTATCATCTATCCTATCCTATCCTCTATCCTCAATCCTATCCTTTCCTGTATCCTATCCAATCCTCTATCCTATCCTGTCCTCTATCCTATCCTATCCTCTATCCTATCCTATGCTCTATCCTATCCTATCGTCAATCCTATCCTCTATCCTATCCTATCATCTATCCTATCCTATCCTCTATCCTATCCTATCCTATGCTCTATCCTATCCTATCCTCTATCCTATCCTATCCTCTATCCTATCCTATCCTCTATCCTATCCTATCCTATCCTATATCCTATCCTATCCTCTATCCTATCATATCCTCTATCCTATCCTATCCTCTATCCTATCCTATCCTCTATCCTATCCTATCCTCTATCCTATCCTATCCTCTATCCTATCCTATCCACTATCCTATCATATCCTCTATCCTATAATATCCTCTATCCTATCCTATCCTCTATCCAATCCTCTATCCTATCCTATCGTCTATCCTATCTTCTATCCTATCCTATCCTCTATCCTATCCTATCCTCTATCCTATCCTAGCCTCTACCCTATTCTATCCTCTATCCTATCCTATCCTCTATCCTATCAAATCCCCTATCCTATCCTCTATCCTATCCTATCCTCTATCCTATCCTATCCTCTATCCTATCCTATCCACTATCCTATCATATCCTCTATCCTATAATATCCTCTATCCTATCCTATCCTCTATCCTCTATCCTCTATCCTATCCTATCCTCTATCCTATCCTATCCTCTATCCTATCCTATCCTCTATACTATTGTATCCTCTATCCTATCCTATCCTCTATCCTATCCTATGCTCTATCCTATCCTATCGTCTATCCTATCCTCTATCCTATCCTATCATCTATCCTATCCTATCCTCTATCCTCAATCCTATCCTTTCCTGTATCCTATCCAATCCTCTATCCTATCCTGTCCTCTATCCTATCCTATCCTCTATCCTATCCTATGCTCTATCCTATCCTATCGTCTATCCTATCCTCTATCCTATCCTATCATCTATCCTATCCTATCCTCTATCCTATCCTATCCTCTATCCTCTATCCTATCATATCCTCTATCCTATCCTATCCTCTATAGTATCCTATCCTCTATACTATCCTATCCTCTATCCTATCCTATCCTCTATCCTATCCTATGCTCTATCCTATCCTATCGTCTATCCTATCCTCTATCCTATCCTATCATCTATCCTATCCTATCCTATCCTCTATCCTATCCTATCCTCTATCCTATCCTATCCTCTATCCTATCCTATCCTCTATCCTATCCTATCCTCTATCCTATCCTATCCTCTATCCTATCAAATCCCCTATCCTATCCTCTATCCTATCCTATCCTCTATCCTATCCTATCCTCTATCCTATCCTATCCTATCCTCTATCCTATCCTATCCTCTATCCTATCCTATCCTCTATCCTATCCTATCCTCTATCCTATCCTATCCTCTATCCTATCCTATCCTCTATCCTATCCTATCCTCTATCCTATCCTATGCTCTATCCTATCCTATCGTCTATCCTATCCTCTATCCTATCCTATCATCTATCCTATCCTATCCTATCCTCTATCCTATCCTATCCTCTATCCTATCCTATCCTCTATCCTATCCTATCCTCTATCCTATCAAATCCCCTATCCTATCCTCTATCCTATCCTATCCTCTATCCTCTATCCTCTATCCTCTATCCTCTATCCTATCCTATCCTCTATCCTATCCTATCCTCTATCCTATCCTATCCTCTATCCTCTATCCTCTATCCTCTATCCTATCCTATCCTCTATCCTATCCTATCCTCTATCCTATCCTATCCTCTATCCTATCCTATCCTCTATCCTATCCTAGCCTCTATCCTATTCTATCCTCTATCCTATCCTATCCTCTATCCTATCAAATCCCCTATCCTATCCTCTATCCTATCCTATCCTCTATCCTATCCTATCCTCTATCCTATCCTATCCTCTATCCTATCCTATCCACTATCCTATCATATCCTCTATCCTATAATATCCTCTATCCTATCCTATCCTCTATCCAATCCTCTATCCTATCCTATCCTCTATCCTATCCTATCCTCTATCCTATCCTATCTTCTATACTATTCTATCCTCTATCCTATCAAATCCCCTATCCTATCCTCTATCCTATCCTATCCGGTATCCTATACAATCCTCTATCCTATCCTATCATCTATCCTCAATCCTATCCTTTCCTGTATCCTATCCAATCCTCTATCCTATCCTGTCCTCTATCCTATCCTATCCTCTATCCTATCCTATGCTCTATCCTATCTTATCGTCTATCCTATCCTCTATCCTATCCTATCATCTATCCTATCCTATCCTCTATCCTATCCTATCCTCTATCCTATCCTATCCTCTATCCTCTATCCTCTATCCTCTATCCTATCCTATCCTCTATCCTATCCTATCCTCTATCCTATCCTATCCTCTATACTATTGTATCCTCTATCCTATCCTATCCTCTATCCTATCCTATGCTCTATCCTATCCTATCGTCTATCCTATCCTCTATCCTATCCTATCATCTATCCTATCCTATCCTCTATCCTCAATCCTATCCTTTCCTGTATCCTATCCAATCCTCTATCCTATCCTGTCCTCTATCCTATCCTATCCTCTATCCTATCCTATGCTCTATCCTATCCTATCGTCTATCCTATCCTCTATCCAATCCTATCATCTATCCTATCCTATCCTCTATCCTATCCTATCCTCTATCCTCTATCCTATCATATCCTCTATCCTATCCTATCCTCTATAGTATCCTATCCTCTATACGATCCTATCCTCTATCCTATCCTATCCTCTATCCTATCCTATGCTCTATCCTATCCTATCGTCTATCCTATCCTCTATCCTATCCTATCATCTATCCTATCCTATCCTATCCTCTATCCTATCCTATCCTCTATCCTATCCTATCCTCTATCCTATCCTATCCTCTATCCTATCAAATCCCCTATCCTATCCTCTATCCTATCCTATCCTCTATCCTATCCTATCCTCTATCCTATCCTATCCTCTATCCTATCCTATCCTATCCTCTATCCTATCCTATCCTCTATCCTATCCTATCCTCTATCCTATCCTATCCTCTATCCTATCCTATCCTCTATCCTATCCTATGCTCTATCCTATCCTATCGTCTATCCTATCCTATGCTCTATCCTATCCTATCGTCTATCCTATCCTCTATCCTATCCTGTCCTCTATCCTATCCTATCCTCTATCCTATCCTATCCTATATCCTATCCTATCCTCTATCCTATCATATCCTCTATCCTATCCTATCCTCTATCCTATCCTATCCTCTATCCTATCCTATCCTCTATCCTATCCTATCATCTATCCTATCCTATCCTATCCTCTATCCTATCCTATCCTCTATCCTATCCTATCCTCTATCCTATCCTATCCTCTATCCTATCCTATCCTCTATCCTATCCTATCCTCTATCCTATCCTATCCTCTATCCTATCAAATCCCCTATCCTATCCTCTATCCTATCCTATCCTCTATCCTATCCTATCCTCTATCCTATCCTATCCTCTATCCTATGCTATCCTCTATCCTATCCTATCCTCTATCCTATCCTATCCTCTATCCTATCCTATCCTCTATCCTATCCTATCCTCTATCCTATAATATCCTCTATCCTATCCTATCCTCTATCCAATCCTCTATCCTATCCTATCGTCTATACTATCCTATCCTCTATCCTCAATCCTATCCTTTCCTATATCCTATCCAATCCTCTATCCTATCCTGTCCTCTATCCTATCCTATCCTCTATCCTATCCTATCCTCTATAGTATCCTATCCTCTATACTATCCTATCCTCTATCCTATCCTATCCTCTATCCTATCCTATGCTCTATCCTATCCTATCGTCTATCCTATCCTCTATCCTATCCTATCATCTATCCTATCCTATCCTATCCTCTATCCTATCCTATCCTCTATCCTATCCTATCCTCTATCCTATCCTATCCTCTATCCTATCCTATCCTCTATCCTATCCAATCTTCTATCCTATACTATCCTCTATCCTATCAAATCCCCTATCCTATCCTCTATCCTATCCTATCCTGTATCCTATCCAATCCTCTATCTTATCCTATCATCTATCCTCTATCCTATCCAATCCTCTATCCTATCCTATCCTCTATCCTATCCTATCCTCTATCCTATCCGATCCTCTATCCTCTATCCGATCCTATCCTCTATCCCATCCTATCCTCTATCCTATCCTATCCTCTATCCTATCCTATCCTCTATCCTATCCTATCATCTATCCTCAATCCCATCCTTTCCTGTATCCTATCCAATCCTCTATCCTATCCTGTCCTCTATCCTATCCTATCCTCTATCCTATCCTATGCTCTATCCTATCTTATCGTCTATCGTATCCTCTATCCTATCCTATCATCTATCCTATCCTATCCTCTATCCTATCCTATCCTCTATCCTCTATCCTCTATCCTATCCTATCCTCTATCCTATCGTATCCTCTATACTATTGTATCCTCTATCCTATCCTATCCTCTATCCTATCCTATGCTCTATCCTATCCTATCGTCTATCCTATCCTCTATCCTATCCTATCATCTATCCTATCGTATCCTCTATCCTATCCTATAGTCTATCCTATCCTATCCTCTATCCTATCCTATCCTCTATCCTATCCTATCCTCTATCCTATCCAATCTTCTATCCTATACTATCCTCTATCCTATCAAATCCCCTATCCTATCCTCTATCCTATCCTATCCTGTATCCTATCCAATCCTCTATCTTATCCTATCATCTATCCTCTATCCTATCCAATCCTCTATCCTATCCTATCCACTATCCTATCCTATCCTCTATCCTATCCTATTCTCTATCCTATCCTATCGTCTATCCTATCCTCTATCCTATCCTATCATCTATCCTATCCTATCCTCTATCCTCAATCCTATCCTTTCCTGTATCCTATCCAATCCTCTATCCTATCCTGTCCTCTATCCTATCCTATCCTCTATCCTATCCTATGCTCTATCCTATCATATCGTCTATCCTATCCTCTATCCTATCCTATCATCTATCCTATCCTATCCTGTATCCTATCCTATCCTCTATCCTCTATCCTATCATATCCTCTATCCTATCCTATCCTCTATAGTAGCCTATCATCTATACTATCCCTGTCCTCTATCCTATCCTATCCTCTATCCTATCCTATGCTCTATCCTATCCTATCGTCTATCCTATCCTCTATCCTATCCTATCATCTATCCTATCCTATCCTATATCCTATCCTATCCTCTATCCTATACTATCCTCTATCCTATCCTATCCTCTATCCTATCCTATCCTCTATCCTATCCAATCCTCTATCCTATCCTATCCTCTATCCTATCCTATGCTCTATCCTATCCTATCGTCTATCCTATCCTCTATCCTATCCTATCATCTATCCTATCCTATCCTCTATCCTATCCTATCCTATCCTCTATCCTATCCTATCCTCTATCCTATCCTATCCTCTATCCTATCCTATCCTCTATCCTATCCTATCCTATATCCTATCCTATCCTCTATCCTATCATATCCTCTATCCTATCCTATCCTCTATCCTATCCTATCCTCTATCCTATCCTATCCTCTATCCTATCCTATCCTCTATCCTATCCTATCCTCTATCCTATCCTATCCACTATCCTATCATATCCTCTATCCTATAATATCCTCTATCCTATCCTATCCTCTATCCAATCCTCTATCCTATCCTATCGTCTATCCTATCCTCTATCCTATCCTATCCTCTATCCTATCCTAGCCTCTATCCTATTCTATCCTCTATCCTATCCTATCCTCTATCCTATCAAATCCCCTATCCTATCCTCTATCCTATCCTATCCTCTATCCTATCCTATCCTCTATCCTATCCTATCCACTATCCTATCATATCCTCTATCCTATAATATCCTCTATCCTATCCTATCCTCTATCCAATCCTCTATCCTATCCTATCCTCTATCCTATCCTATCTTCTATACTATTCTATCCTCTATCCTATCAAATCCCCTATCCTATCCTCTATCCTATCCTATCCGGTATCCTATCCAATCCTCTATCCTATCCTATCATCTATCCTCAATCCTATCCTTTCCTGTATCCTATCCAATCCTCTATCCTATCCTGTCCTCTATCCTATCCTATCCTCTATCCTATCCTATGCTCTATCCTATCTTATCGTCTATCCTATCCTCTATCCTATCCTATCATCTATCCTATCCTATCCTCTATCCTATCCTATCCTCTATCCTCTATCCTCTATCCTATCCTATCCTCTATCCTATCCTATCCTCTATCCTATCCTATCCTCTATACTATTGTATCCTCTATCCTATCCTATCCTCTATCCTATCCTATGCTCTATCCTATCCTATCGTCTATCCTATCCTCTATCCTATCCTATCATCTATCCTATCCTATCCTCTATCCTCAATCCTATCCTTTCCTGTATCCTATCCAATCCTCTATCCTATCCTGTCCTCTATCCTATCCTATCCTCTATCCTATCCTATGCTCTATCCTATCCTATCGTCTATCCTATCCTCTATCCTATCCTATCATCTATCCTATCCTATCCTCTATCCTATCCTATCCTCTATCCTCTATCCTATCATATCCTCTATCCTATCCTATCCTCTATAGTATCCTATCCTCTATACTATCCTATCCTCTATCCTATCCTATCCTCTATCCTATCCTATGCTCTATCCTATCCTATCGTCTATCCTATCCTCTATCCTATCCTATCATCTATCCTATCCTATCCTATCCTCTATCCTATCCTATCCTCTATCCTATCCTATCCTCTATCCTATCCTATCCTCTATCCTATCAAATCCCCTATCCTATCCTCTATCCTATCCTATCCTCTATCCTATCCTATCTTCTATCCTATCCTATCCTCTATCCTATCCTATCCTATCCTCTATCCTATCCTATCCTCTATCCTATCCTATCCTCTATCCTATCCGATCCTCTATCCTATCCTATCCTCTATCCTATCCTATGCTCTATCCTATCCTATCGTCTATCCTATCCTATGCTCTATCCTATCCTATCGTCTATCCTATCCTCTATCCTATCCTATCCTCTATCCTATCCTATCCTCTATCCTATCCTATCCTATATCCTATCCTATCCTCTATCCTATCATATCCTCTATCCTATCCTATCCTCTATCCTATCCTATCCTATCCTCTATCCTATCCTATCCTCTATCCTATCCTATCCTCTATCCTATAATATCCTCTATCCTATCCTATCCTCTATCCAATCCTCTATCCTATCCTATCGTCTATACTATCCTATCCTCTATCCTATCCTATCCTCTATCCTATCCTATGCTCTATCCTATCCTATCGTCTATCCTATCCTCTATTCAATCCTCTATCCTATCCTATCCTATCCTCTATCCTATCCTATCTTCTATACTATTCTATCCTCTATCCTATCAAATCCCCTATCCTATCCTCTATCCTATCCTATCCGGTATCCTATCCAATCCTCAATCCTATCCTATCATCTATCCTCAATCCTATCCTTTCCTGTATCCTATCCAATCCTCTATCCTATCCTGTCCTCTATCCTATCCTATCCTCTATCCTATCCTATCCTCTATCCTATCCTATCATCTATCCTATCCTATCCTATCCTCTATCCTATCCTATCCTCTATCCTATCCTATCCTCTATCCTATCCTATCCTCTATCCTATCCTATCCTCTATCCTATCCTATCCTCTATCCTATCAAATCCCCTATCCTATCCTCTATCCTATCCTATCCTCTATCCTATCCTATCCTCTATCCTATCCTATCCTCTATCCTATCCTATCCTCTATCCTATCCTATCCTCTATCCTATCCTATCCTCTATCCTATCCTATCCTCTATCCTATCCTATCCTCTATCCTATCCTATCCTCTATCCTATAATATCCTCTATCCTATCCTATCCTCTATCCAATCCTCTATCCTATCCTATCGTCTATACTATCCTATCCTCTATCCTCAATCCTATCCTTTCCTATATCCTATCCAATCCTCTATCCTATCCTGTCCTCTATCCTATCCTATCCTCTATCCTATCCTATCCTCTATAGTATCCTATCCTCTATACTATCCTATCCTCTATCCTATCCTATCCTCTATCCTATCCTATGCTCTATCCTATCCTATCGTCTATCCTATCCTCTATCCTATCCTATCATCTATCCTATCCTATCCTATCCTCTATCCTATCCTATCCTCTATCCTATCCTATCCTCTATCCTATCCTATCCTCTATCCTATCCTATCCTCTATCCTATCCAATCTTCTATCCTATACTATCCTCTATCCTATCAAATCCCCTATCCTATCCTCTATCCTATCCTATCCTGTATCCTATCCAATCCTCTATCTTATCCTATCATCTATCCTCTATCCTATCCAATCCTCTATCCTATCCTATCCTCTATCCTATCCTATCCTCTATCCTATCCGATCCTCTATCCTCTATCCGATCCTATCCTCTATCCCATCCTATCCTCTATCCTATCCTATCCTCTATCCTATCCTATCCTCTATCCTATCCTATCATCTATCCTCAATCCCATCCTTTCCTGTATCCTATCCAATCCTCTATCCTATCCTGTCCTCTATCCTATCCTATCCTCTATCCTATCCTATGCTCTATCCTATCTTATCGTCTATCGTATCCTCTATCCTATCCTATCATCTATCCTATCCTATCCTCTATCCTATCCTATCCTCTATCCTCTATCCTCTATCCTATCCTATCCTCTATCCTATCGTATCCTCTATACTATTGTATCCTCTATCCTATCCTATCCTCTATCCTATCCTATGCTCTATCCTATCCTATCGTCTATCCTATCCTCTATCCTATCCTATCATCTATCCTATCGTATCCTCTATCCTATCCTATAGTCTATCCTATCCTATCCTCTATCCTATCCTATCCTCTATCCTATCCAATCTTCTATCCTATACTATCCTCTATCCTATCAAATCCCCTATCCTATCCTCTATCCTATCCTATCCTGTATCCTATCCAATCCTCTATCTTATCCTATCATCTATCCTCTATCCTATCCAATCCTCTATCCTATCCTATCCACTATCCTATCCTATCCTCTATCCTATCCTATTCTCTATCCTATCCTATCGTCTATCCTATCCTCTATCCTATCCTATCATCTATCCTATCCTATCCACTATCCTCAATCCTATCCTTTCCTGTATCCTATCCAATCCTCTATCCTATCCTGTCCTCTATCCTATCCTATCCTCTATCCTATCCTATGCTCTATCCTATCATATCGTCTATCCTATCCTCTATCCTATCCTATCATCTATCCTATCCTATCCTCTATCCTATCCTATCCTCTATCCTCTATCCTATCATATCCTCTATCCTATCCTATCCTCTATAGTAGCCTATCATCTATACTATCCCTGTCCTCTATCCTATCCTATCCTCTATCCTATCCTATGCTCTATCCTATCCTATCGTCTATCCTATCCTCTATCCTATCCTATCATCTATCCTATCCTATCCTATATCCTATCCTATCCTCTATCCTATACTATCCTCTATCCTATCCTATCCTCTATCCTATCCTATCCTCTATCCTATCCAATCCTCTATCCTATCCTATCCTCTATCCTATCCTATGCTCTATCCTATCCTATCGTCTATCCTATCCTCTATCCTATCCTATCATCTATCCTATCCTATCCTCTATCCTATCCTATCCTATCCTCTATCCTATCCTATCCTCTATCCTATCCTATCCTCTATCCTATCCTATCCTCTATCCTATCCTATCCTATATCCTATCCTATCCTCTATCCTATCATATCCTCTATCCTATCCTATCCTCTATCCTATCCTATCCTCTATCCTATCCTATCCTCTATCCTATCCTATCCTCTATCCTATCCTATCCTCTATCCTATCCTATCCACTATCCTATCATATCCTCTATCCTATAATATCCTCTATCCTATCCTATCCTCTATCCAATCCTCTATCCTATCCTATCGTCTATCCTATCCTCTATCCTATCCTATCCTCTATCCTATCCTAGCCTCTATCCTATTCTATCCTCTATCCTATCCTATCCTCTATCCTATCAAATCCCCTATCCTATCCTCTATCCTATCCTATCCTCTATCCTATCCTATCCTCTATCCTATCCTATCCACTATCCTATCATATCCTCTATCCTATAATATCCTCTATCCTATCCTATCCTCTATCCAATCCTCTATCCTATCCTATCCTCTATCCTATCCTATCTTCTATACTATTCTATCCTCTATCCTATCAAATCCCCTATCCTATCCTCTATCCTATCCTATCCGGTATCCTATCCAATCCTCTATCCTATCCTATCATCTATCCTCAATCCTATCCTTTCCTGTATCCTATCCAATCCTCTATCCTATCCTGTCCTCTATCCTATCCTATCCTCTATCCTATCCTATGCTCTATCCTATCTTATCGTCTATCCTATCCTCTATCCTATCCTATCATCTATCCTATCCTATCCTCTATCCTATCCTATCCTCTATCCTCTATCCTCTATCCTATCCTATCCTCTATCCTATCCTATCCTCTATCCTATCCTATCCCCTATACTATTGTATCCTCTATCCTATCCTATCCTCTATCCTATCCTATGCTCTATCCTATCCTATCGTCTATCCTATCCTCTATCCTATCCTATCATCTATCCTATCCTATCCTCTATCCTCAATCCTATCCTTTCCTGTATCCTATCCAATCCTCTATCCTATCCTGTCCTCTATCCTATCCTATCCTCTATCCTATCCTATGCTCTATCCTATCCTATCGTCTATCCTATCCTCTATCCTATCCTATCATCTATCCTATCCTATCCTCTATCCTATCCTATCCTCTATCCTCTATCCTATCATATCCTCTATCCTATCCTATCCTCTATAGTATCCTATCCTCTATACTATCCTATCCTCTATCCTATCCTATCCTCTATCCTATCCTATGCTCTATCCTATCCTATCGTCTATCCTATCCTCTATCCTATCCTATCATCTATCCTATCCTATCCTATCCTCTATCCTATCCTATCCTCTATCCTATCCTATCCTCTATCCTATCCTATCCTCTATCCTATCAAATCCCCTATCCTATCCTCTATCCTATCCTATCCTCTATCCTATCCTATCTTCTATCCTATCCTATCCTCTATCCTATCCTATCCTATCCTCTATCCTATCCTATCCTCTATCCTATCCTATCCTCTATCCTATCCTATCCTCTATCCTATCCTATCCTCTATCCTATCCTATGCTCTATCCTATCCTATCGTCTATCCTATCCTATGCTCTATCCTATCCTATCGTCTATCCTATCCTCTATCCTATCCTATCCTCTATCCTATCCTATCCTCTATCCTATCCTATCCTATATCCTATCCTATCCTCTATCCTATCATATCCTCTATCCTATCCTATCCTCTATCCTATCCTATCCTATCCTCTATCCTATCCTATCCTCTATCCTATCCTATCCTCTATCCTATAATATCCTCTATCCTATCCTATCCTCTATCCAATCCTCTATCCTATCCTATCGTCTATACTATCCTATCCTCTATCCTATCCTATCCTCTATCCTATCCTATGCTCTATCCTATCCTATCGTCTATCCTATCCTCTATTCAATCCTCTATCCTATCCTATCCTATCCTCTATCCTATCCTATCTTCTATACTATTCTATCCTCTATCCTATCAAATCCCCTATCCTATCCTCTATCCTATCCTATCCGGTATCCTATCCAATCCTCAATCCTATCCTATCATCTATCCTCAATCCTATCCTTTCCTGTATCCTATCCAATCCTCTATCCTATCCTGTCCTCTATCCTATCCTATCCTCTATCCTATCCTATCCTCTATCCTATCCTATCATCTATCCTATCCTATCCTATCCTCTATCCTATCCTATCCTCTATCCTATCCTATCCTCTATCCTATCCTATCCTCTATCCTATCCTATCCTCTATCCTATCCTATCCTCTATCCTATCAAATCCCCTATCCTATCCTCTATCCTATCCTATCCTCTATCCTATCCTATCCTCTATCCTATCCTATCCTCTATCCTATCCTATCCTCTATCCTATCCTATCCTCTATCCTATCCTATCCTCTATCCTATCCTATCCTCTATCCTATCATATCCTCTATCCTATCCTATCCTCTATCCAATCCTCTATCCTATCCTATCGTCTATACTATCCTATCCTCTATCCTCAATCCTATCCTTTCCTATATCCTATCCAATCCTCTATCCTATCCTGTCCTCTATCCTATCCTATCCTCTATCCTATCCTATCCTCTATAGTATCCTATCCTCTATCCTATCCTATCCTCTATCCTATCCTATCCTCTATCCTATCCTATCCTCTATCCTATCCTATCCTCTATCCTATCCAATCTTCTATCCTATACTATCCTCTATCCTATCAAATCCCCTATCCTATCCTCTATCCTATCCTATCCTGTATCCTATCCAATCCTCTATCTTATCCTATCATCTATCCTCTATCCTATCCAATCCTCTATCCTATCCTATCCTCTATCCTATCCTATCCTCTATCCTATCCGATCCTCTATCCTCTATCCGATCCTATCCTCTATCCCATCCTATCCTCTATCCTATCCTATCCTCTATCCTATCCTATCCTCTATCCTATCCTATCATCTATCCTCAATCCCATCCTTTCCTGTATCCTATCCAATCCTCTATCCTATCCTGTCCTCTATCCTATCCTATCCTCTATCCTATCCTATGCTCTATCCTATCTTATCGTCTATCGTATCCTCTATCCTATCCTATCATCTATCCTATCCTATCCTCTATCCTATCCTATCCTCTATCCTCTATCCTCTATCCTATCCTATCCTCTATCCTATCGTATCCTCTATACTATTGTATCCTCTATCCTATCCTATCCTCTATCCTATCCTATGCTCTATCCTATCCTATCGTCTATCCTATCCTCTATCCTATCCTATCATCTATCCTATCGTATCCTCTATCCTATCCTATAGTCTATCCTATCCTATCCTCTATCCTATCCTATCCTCTATCCTATCCTATCCTCTATCCTATCCAATCTTCTATCCTATACTATCCTCTATCCTATCAAATCCCCTATCCTATCCTCTATCCTATCCTATCCTGTATCCTATCCAATCCTCTATCTTATCCTATCATCTATCCTCTATCCTCTCCAATCCTCTATCCTATCCTATCCACTATCCTATCCTATCCTCTATCCTATCCTATTCTCTATCCTATCCTATCGTCTATCCTATCCTCTATCCTATCCTATCATCTATCCTATCCTATCCTCTATCCTCAATCCTATCCTTTCCTGTATCCTATCCAATCCTCTATCCTATCCTGTCCTCTATCCTATCCTATCCTCTATCCTATCCTATGCTCTATCCTATCATATCGTCTATCCTATCCTCTATCCTATCCTATCATCTATCCTATCCTATCCTCTATCCTATCCTATCCTCTATCCTCTATCCTATCACATCCTCTATCCTATCCTATCCTCTATAGTAGCCTATCATCTATACTATCCCTGTCCTCTATCCTATCCTATCCTCTATCCTATCCTATGCTCTATCCTATCCTATCGTCTATCCTATCCTCTATCCTATCCTATCATCTATCCTATCCTATCCTATATCCTATCCTATCCTCTATCCTATACTATCCTCTATCCTATCCTATCCTCTATCCTATCCTATCCTCTATCCTATCCAATCCTCTATCCTATCCTATCCTCTATCCTATCCTATGCTCTATCCTATCCTATCGTCTATCCTATCCTCTATCCTATCCTATCATCTATCCTATCCTATCCTCTATCCTATCCTATCCTATCCTCTATCCTATCCTATCCTCTATCCTATCCTATCCTCTATCCTATCCTATCCTATATCCTATCCTATCCTCTATCCTATACTATCCTCTATCCTATCCTATCCTCTATCCTATCCTATCCTCTATCCTATCCAATCCTCTATCCTATCCTATCCTCTATCCTATCCTATGCTCTATCCTATCCTATCGTCTATCCTATCCTCTATCCTATCCTATCCACTATCCTATCATATCCTCTATCCTATAATATCCTCTATCCTATCCTATCCTCTATCCAATCCTCTATCCTATCCTATCGTCTATCCTATCCTCTATCCTATCCTATCCTCTATCCTATCCTAGCCTCTATCCTATTCTATCCTCTATCCTATCCTATCCTCTATCCTATCAAATCCCCTATCCTATCCTCTATCCTATCCTATCCTCTATCCTATCCTATCCACTATCCTATCATATCCTCTATCCTATAATATCCTCTATCCTATCCTATCCTCTATCCAATCCTCTATCCTATCCTATCCTCTATCCTATCCTATCTTCTATCCTATTCTATCCTCTATCCTATCCTATCCTCTATCCTATCCTATCCTCTATCCTATCCTATCCTCTATCCTATCCTATCCACTATCCTATCATATCCTCTATCCTATAATATCCTCTATCCTATCCTATCCTCTATCCAATCCTCTATCCTATCCTATCCTCTATCCTATCCTATCTTCTATACTATTCTATCCTCTATCCTATCAAATCCCCTATCCTATCCTCTATCCTATCCTATCCGGTATCCTATCCAATCCTCTATCCTATCCTATCATCTATCCTCAATCCTATCCTTTCCTGTATCCTATCCAATCCTCTATCCTATCCTGTCCTCTATCCTATCCTATCCTCTATCCTATCCTATGCTCTATCCTATCTTATCGTCTATCCTATCCTCTATCCTATCCTATCATCTATCCTATCCTATCCTCTATCCTATCCTATCCTCTATCCTCTATCCTCTATCCTATCCTATCCTCTATCCTATCCTATCGTCTATCCTATCCTCTATCCTATCCTATCATCTATCCTATCCTATCCTCTATCCTCAATCCTATCCTTTCCTGTATCCTATCCAATCCTCTATCCTATCCTGTCCTCTATCCTATCCTATCCTCTATCCTATCCTATGCTCTATCCTATCCTATCGTCTATCCTATCCTCTATCCTATCCTATCATCTATCCTATCCTATCCTCTATCCTATCCTATCCTCTATCCTCTATCCTATCATATCCTCTATCCTATCCTATCCTCTATAGTATCCTATCCTCTATACTATCCTATCCTCTATCCTATCCTATCCTCTATCCTATCCTATGCTCTATCCTATCCTATCGTCTATCCTATCCTCTATCCTATCCTATCATCTATCCTATCCTATCCTATCCTCTATCCTATCCTATCCTCTATCCTATCCTATCCTCTATCCTATCCTATCCTCTATCCTATCAAATCCCCTATCCTATCCTCTATCCTATCCTATCCTCTATCCTATCCTATCTTCTATCCTATCCTATCCTCTATCCTATCCTATCCTATCCTCTATCCTATCCTATCCTCTATCCTATCCTATCCTCTATCCTATCCTATCCTCTATCCTATCCTATCCTCTATCCTATCCTATGCTCTATCCTATCCTATCGTCTATCCTATCCTATGCTCTATCCTATCCTATCGTCTATCCTATCCTCTATCCTATCCTATCCTCTATCCTATCCTATCCTCTATCCTATCCTATCCTATATCCTATCCTATCCTCTATCCTATCATATCCTCTATCCTATCCTATCCTCTATCCTATCCTATCCTATCCTCTATCCTATCCTATCCTCTATCCTATCCTATACTCTATCCTATAATATCCTCTATCCTATCCTATCCTCTATCCAATCCTCTATCCTATCCTATCGTCTATACTATCCTATCCTCTATCCTATCCTATCCTCTATCCTATCCTATGCTCTATCCTATCCTATCGTCTATCCTATCCTCTATTCAATCCTCTATCCTATCCTATCCTATCCTCTATCCTATCCTATCTTCTATACTATTCTATCCTCTATCCTATCAAATCCCCTACCCTATCCTCTATCCTATCCTATCCGGTATCCTATCCAATCCTCAATCCTATCCTATCATCTATCCTCAATCCTATCCTTTCCTGTATCCTATCCAATCCTCTATCCTATCCTGTCCTCTATCCTATCCTATCCTCTATCCTATCCTATCCTCTATCCTATCCTATCATCTATCCTATCCTATCCTATCCTCTATCCTATCCTATCCTCTATCCTATCCTATCCTCTATCCTATCCTATCCTCTATCCTATCAAATCCCCTATCCTATCCTCTATCCTATCCTATCCTCTATCCTATCCTATCCTCTATCCTATCCTATCCTCTATCCTATCCTATCCTCTATCCTATCCTATCCTCTATCCTATCCTATCCTCTATCCTATCCTATCCTCTTTCCTATCATATCCTCTATCCTATCCTATACCCTATCCAATCCTCTATCCTATCCTATCGTCTATACTATCCTATCCTCTATCCTCAATCCTATCCTTTCCTATATCCTATCCAATCCTCTATCCTATCCTGTCCTCTATCCTATCCTATCCTCTATCCTATCCTATCCTCTATAGTATCCTATCCTCTATACTATCCTATCCTCTATCCTATCCTATCCTCTATCCTATCCTATGCTCTATCCTATCCTATCGTCTATCCTATCCTCTATCCTATCCTATCATCTATCCTATCCTATCCTATCCTCTATCCTATCCTATCCTCTATCCTATCCTATCCTCTATCCTATCCTATCCTCTATCCTATCCTATCCTCTATCCTATCCAATCTTCTATCCTATACTATCCTCTATCCTATCAAATCCCC